>NW_011887759.1:198281-246585 GCF_000806365.1 Fopius arisanus
GGCGTGCTAGCCAAGCACGCTGCCGAGTAGACAACGCGCTTATTATAAATATAAATTTTCATTAGTAGTATATCTTCAATACATTAAATAATTTTTTTCATTTGATACTCCACAAGATGTTGCTTCTCCCTTCCGCTCGTTCTGCAGTCAACTAAATTTCAGTTAAACAAATAAAAAACAAAAAGCATTCATACCGCAGAAAATAAAAGTCACCCCATCGATTTGATGGACACCCCAGCATTGCGTGTTGCGCCCTCCCTCTCTTGGGGTGCAGTACTACGATGCCGCTGGGGTCACTCAAACCCCCAGAACTACATATTCTATATATTCCCTGGTTGACAATTGAATTCTTTTTGTATAAGATTCTCGAATTCTCCAGTCTGTTTTATGTTGTCCATGTCCAACGCTGAAATTACCTCGTGCTGATTGACTCTGCGACAATTCATTACAATTAAAAAATTTTACAAAACAGTAAGTTGACGAGCGAATGTACAAATCGATTCGAGACTCACAGATATTGGAGAAAAAATAATAAATTAATTTTTAGAGTTGTCTTTAATATTCAGAGGGTCAGTACAACCGATATTCAGGGAAAAATGACGGCATTGAGCAAAGTCGGCGAGCCAGGACGCACCCAGGCTCATGGAAAAGCCTTCCAGGACAGAACAAAACCGAGGGACATCCGCAGCAGCAACATTGGGGCTGCCAAAGGTACTTGTCATATGTAGTCATGTCAAATATTTCTGCAAATCATGTTTTTGATTGGTAAGACATTACTCCGTTCTTGGAGCACAAATCTTGCCTTTTATGGGCATAACCCACACACCGGCCAATTCACTTGTTTTATTCCTCTTCATCACATCTTTTTTACTCCACAGCCGTTTGTGATGCGATTCGTACTAGTTTGGGCCCCCGTGGAATGGATAAAATGGTGAATAAACTGTCAATTCTAAAATTTTTCATTTGAATTAATGAACAACCGTCACATCCGGTGATTTTTTGTGATTGTAATAAGTGTCATTTTTTATGTTAGATCCAAGCGGGAAATGGAGAAGTCACAATCACAAATGATGGTGCAACTATTCTCCAACAAATGAATGTTATCCATCCGGCAGCTAAAATGGTAAATAAACAAAATGAAAATTCATGAGATTAAATGATGGTGTGAATGAGAAAGTACAATAGGTACTTCAGAGGAAATATGAAACCTCAGTCAATTGTGGATACAATGGAATAATTTTTTTTAGTTGGTAGAACTATCAAAAGCCCAAGACTCTGAAGCAGGTGACGGAACAACAAGTGTAGTAGTGGTAGCAGGCTCTCTCCTAGAAGGAGCTGAGATGTTGCTGCGAAAGGGAATTCACCCAACAGCGATTAGCGAGGCCTACCAGAAGGCCGCAGTGAAAGCCGTAGAGATTCTCCTCTGGTCCATGGCAATTCCAGTTGACCTGAGCGACAGGGAGTCCCTCATAAAAGCTGCAGCGACCTCCTTAAATTCAAAAGTTGTATTCCAACAGTCCTCTCTTCTCGCTCCCCTCGCGGTCGATGCAGTCTTGAAGATCACAGAGCCTGAAAATGAAAAATCTACAGACCTGAGTGACATCAAGGTGATTAAGCAGCTGGGGGGCACCGTCGAGGACACAGAGTTGATCGAGGGCCTGGTCTTCACTCAGAAGTCCTGCAACGTCAACGGTCCCAAAAAAATCGAGAAAGCGAAGATCGGTCTCATCCAATTTTGCATTTCACCCCCAAAAACCAATATGGATCACAACGTCGTGGTGTCAGATTACTCCGCAATGGATCGAGTCCTCAAGGAAGAACGTGCTTACATTCTGAATATTGTCAAACAAATCAAGAAGTCCGGCTGCAACGTTCTCCTTGTTCAGAAGTCAATTCTTCGTGACGCAATCAGTGACCTTGCCATTCACTTCTTGGATAAGATCAAGGTCATGGTGATTAAGAATGTCGAGCGTGAGGATATCTCCTTCGTCTGCAAGACTCTGGGTTGCAGGCCAATTGCTTCTCTCGATCATTTCACAGCTGAGAATCTAGTCTCTGCTGAACATGTCGAAGAGGTGCAGACTGGGGCCTCAAAGTTCGTCCGAATAACTGGCATTCAAAATCCCGGGCGCACTGTCACTGTTCTCGTTCGTGGCAGTAATAAGCTCGTTCTGGAAGAAGCTGAACGCTCTCTCCACGATGCCCTCTGCGTTATTCGTTGTCTCGTCAAGCAGCAGGCGTTGATCGCGGGTGGTGGAGCCCCTGAGATTGAACTGGCACTGAAACTTTCAGCCTATGCGCAAACTCTCGGGGGTGTCGATGCTTACTGCATCAAGGCATTCGCCAATGCCTTAGAGATCATTCCATCGACACTTGCTGAGAATGCAGGTCTCAATCCCATTGCTACGGTGACGGAACTGAGAAATCGGCATGCACAGGGTGAAGTCACTGCTGGAATCAATGTCAGAAAGGGGACCATCACTAATATTCTGGAGGAGAATGTCGTCCAGCCGTTGCTGGTGTCCACTAGCTGTATCACTCTGGCTTCTGAAACTGTCAGGAGTATACTGAAGATCGATGACATTGTCAATACACAGCAATAAGTGATAATTTTTCCATTTTTTTTCATCTATGGAATACATTCATTTGTCCAATCTTGGAATTGTGAGAAATCCATGGGATTTCCCGCTTCTTTCAACTGCTTTCATACGATAAATAAAGTTATTCAACATTTATTTTTTGTGTGGGAGTTTTGATTGTTTTCTTAATGATTTGATTGATTTAGTCATGTGGCGCACAAGTGCGATTATTTATCTGTTTTTTTTTCGGGAGAGTAACTGGAAACAGTGATGGAAATGTAAACAGCTTTTATTTTGTAATAAAATAGTCATTCTTTACATATTAAATTACGTGAGCTGAGTACAAGTGAATCAATAGTTGGATCGAATCAATCACGAATGATTTTTGTCAGTCAGCTTTCCATGAAGTCAATGTAAAAAATATTAATGTAATTATTGTTCGAAGTTTACAGGAGCATATTTAGTATTAATCAATTCCAATAGTTTAACGAAAATACTTTGCCTCAATCTTAGACGAGTAAATGATTCACTGTACATCATCGGAATTTCCATAAATCGTATACCAAGAATTTAACTAATCTCGAAGCCCCAGATCACATAAAGTGGAAGATCTACATGTTGAAGAGTCCCAAAAATAGAGGCAGGTAGAAACACTATATTAAAAATCATGAGGAATCATTTGGCGGAATGCATTTGCACTTACTTGTATAAAAATGTGAGAGAACTATTTAGTCTTGGGCTCATAAAATTAGAAAGGCCTACTCACGAATTAAAACGAAGTACGACAATACCTCTACTATAGAAATTATTTTCCCCTTAAAAATTCAGTGATACTTTGTTCCATTCATTAAAAATTTCCCCAAACAAAAATAATGATGAGAATTTTCAGACTCAACTCATCATTTTATAACAGCTACTTTCCCCCTTCCACTCGCCATCCACCAAAAATCGAAATATAGTCTTAAGTACTCATTAATAAAAACTGTGCGTAACGATGATCCTCTGACTTTCACCAGCGCGGATGTATCTGGTGAAAACTCCACTGCTGATAAACATTATTGACATCGCACGGCATGAGTGAAAGTTGTCGAGTCTGTGGATGCAGTGCCATGCACTTTTTATAAACCCTATGAATAAGAGTCTTGGTCTTCTCGTCGTATTGCCAGGGTCCATCGACAGTGCCAAGCCGGCAGAAGGCAAGTTTAATTCCCTGACTGTCAGCCTCGACACACCTCTCCCCGATGCCCAACTGGCCCTTGGCATTCAGCCTGATCAGCTGATTATTCCCATATCCATGACAGTGTGCAGTTGCCATGAGAGCGGGAGGTGCCTGTCCCATAGTATCGAGACAGGCAGAAGTCGCTGCACTCCTCAGCTCTCCCCAATGAATATTCGGAGGCAACTCTGGAAATTTATCCAGCACATCATAAGCAACATTGTCCATAAACCACTGAAAGTTTTGACACTTCTTCTCCTTCTTGAACTTCAGTTGTTCACTGATATCCCCATGATCCAGTAACCTGGCAAGTGGTTCCCTCGTGTAGAAGAACTCCTTATGCTTCTCGTCGAACCAGGTCTCGATGACCCTCTTGTAATTTATAGTGATGAGAGGCCCTTTTTTCTTCTGTGCGAGCTTTCCAAAATTGTAGGGCATGAATCCCCTGTAGACGTGGCCCACGTGGGAACAGGGCACCCACACAATGCTACCACCACACTGCCAGATCTTGAAACTCAATTCGAAGTTTTCACCACCCCAGACGAGGAGACCCTCGTCGTAGCCCCCCAGGGATAGAAAGAATTTCTTGTTGATGGCAAAGAGACCTCCAGCGTGGGTAGGGGATTTGTACGGCTCACTGGAGTAAGCTCTTGTCTTCAGCTCTCGCTTGGGGACTTCATTTTCCTTATAGAGCATCCCCCACTCGAAAATCCCTCGGTAGAGATGTCCCTCCTGATAGACAGTCCGGTATTCGAATGTTTTATGATCAATACCATCGATTATTGGAACTGTCATGACAGTGTTGCTAACAGCTATTGGCGCCAGTAGAGGAGGCAACCAATTTATATTGACTTCGCAGTGAGCATCGAGGAAGACGATTACCTCTCCACGAGCCTCTCTAGCCCCTCGGGATCGAGTTCTGATGAGTCCCTGACGCTCAGTATTACGGAGCAGTCGAACTTTGCCGTTCCATCTCTCGATGTACGACTCCAGATCGCTCTTCAGGTTTTCTTTGTCCGAGTAGTCGTCCACCAGGAGTACTTCCTCGAGAAATTGAGGAGGCGTACGATTTATCACACTGTGAACTGTCCGCAGCAGAACTGACCATCCCTCGTTGTGGAATACGATGATTACACTTGTCGTTGGAAGATGCTCCGGGTAGTCCCAGTGCTGGCACTCCTCCGGTCGAATGTCGGGGATACTTCGGTCGAGGGAGATCTCATCGGAGCACACCATGTTCATTCCATAGTCTGACTCTGACTGCTGGACATCGTTCTGCTGGTCGTCGCGGAGAGTGTGCGCCTTGCCGCCTTCACCCGGACCTTTCCGGGGCTTCACGTCTCTCGGCTCAAAATTACCTAGACCTTCTATAAATCGAGGAACCTGAGGAGGAAAGGGTTTCTATGAGAACGGTTTTTTAAAGTTGAAGAAAAAGAAAATGAATTTTCATTGACCTTTGAAACAATAAAATAACACCCACGTAAAAGCATATACATCTGTAAAAATATGTTTTCCCTCTAGGTATTACAAAAATATATCTCTGCACGTGCAACAAATGCGGTATGCTTCCCTCGCTATCTCGCAATCCTTAAAACCTATGAAAACCGATAAATCCTTTCTCACCTTTACACCCCGGAGTCTCTCAGGCCAATAATCCTTCATATTATTAACATGATCTGGAGAGATGTACGAATAAATAGCATAAAGTACTAACACCGCAACTGTCAACCCAATAAGGACATTCGTCATGCGACTTCGTCTCATCCTCAAAATCCTCATTGCCACAGAATATTTACTTAAATAATATTTCTCTGTATCTCCTCAAACGTTTTACACCATCTCTTCAAGTACAAATTCAATACTCTATTTAATCCAGAGGGGATTATGCGGCGATTTTATACAGCTGCTCCATGACACGTTTTCACTTCACAATTGACTCCCGACTGGTTTCAGTTTATAATTGTTTGACGATGACTTGATGCATCGTCAGGTTTATCCTCATTGCATCGCCCAAAGGTGTCGTAGGAGTTTCGATCGTTCATCACCGGCAAAGTAGAGATCGCCTGGACATTTTGGAGCACCTGTCGGCTGTCACCAGCTGGGAGAGGTGACAGCTCATTTCGGAGCAAAATGTGGATGTTTTTGTGAATTTTAACTTGTAGTGGTTTATTGAGGGTTGTTCTGTCTGTTATTATTTAAGAATGATGGGGATTAATGAGGATGATGACATGGAGGAACTGCAGTCGACGGTTTACACCTTCCCCGAGAGTGTGCAGAGTGTCATTGAACAGGTTATTAACCCTTGGAATCTATCAGCATGACAGGAAGCTATTCCATTTCTTCTTTGAAGATATTGCCATGAAATTGTACTGTCACTCATGTTTAACTACGGATTTATTTCTAGGTTCTACCAAGCTCTGATCCTCTAGATCAGCCCAACTTCAACGTAGTGGACTACATAAACTCCCTCTTCCCCACGGAGCAGTCTCTCTCGAACATCGACGACGTCGTGAATGAAATGGAGTACAGGATTTGCTCTATCGACAAAGAGATTCGTTCAGTCGTCAGAGGACAGACAAATGTCGGTCAGGACGGTAGAGCAGCACTGGATGACGCACAAAAAGTCATTCGCCAGCTATTTCTCCACATAAAGGATATAAAAGACAAGGCCGAACAGTCCGAGGAGACCGTTAAAGAGATCACACGAGACATAAAACAACTGGACTTTGCGAAGAGAAATCTCACAGCGTCTATCACCTCTCTGAATAAATTGCACGTTCTAGTGGGTGAGGTCGACAGTTTGAAGAGTCTCACCCAGAAGAAACAGTACGGAGAGATTGTTCTGAAGCTCCAAGCCATCATGGAAGTGATGCAGTACTTCAGCTCGTACATGGACATTCCTCAGATTAAAGAATTATCGAGTGAAGTTCATCAAATAGAGATAGAGCTTGCCCAGCAGATTACATCGGACTTCAAAGAAGCTTTCTCAGGCCAGAATCCCAAGCACTTTGCTCAGTTAACTGAGGGTTGTCTGGTACTCTCTGTGTTGGATCCAAAGGTGAAAAAGGACCTTCTCACGTGGTTCGTTGGGGTCCAACTCCAGGAGTACGCTCACCTCTTCGACGAGAATCAGGACATTGCGTGGCTGGACAAAATTGATAAACGATACACCTGGATCAAGAAACATTTGATGGACTTTGAGCAGAAGTTTGGAAATATTTTTCCCTTGGACTGGGAGATATCCGAGAGAATTGCTGTTCAATTCTGCAATGTGACCCGAGAAGATCTATCTAAGCTGATGCAGAAGAGACGAGTGGAGATTGACGTTAAATTGTTGCTGTATGCCATTCAGAGGACTACGAATTTTGAGAACCTCCTGGCGAAAAGGTTTTCCGGAGTTACTCTCGAGGGCTCTGATCCCAGGAAGGTTGTCGCAGTGGAGTCTCGTCCAGAAGAGGTGCCTGGAAATCCCTTCGAGGAGGAGAACATCGAAAAGAGTGAAAATGATAAACCAGCTTTCACTCCGTTTGCTAACCTAGTGGGAAAGTGCTTCGAGCCTTATCTCAATATTTACATTGAGAGTCTAGACAGAAATCTCGCTGATTTGATGGAGAAGTTCGTGGCTGATTGCAAGAGTCAACCTCCAGGGGCCAAGGATTTTGATGGAGTCGAGGGACCCAGCAGTGTTTTATCATCGTGCGCTGATCTATTCGTTTTTTATAAAAAATGCATGCTCCAGTGCACTCAACTCAGCACAGGACCCATCATGCTCAGCCTCGCTGAGACATTTCAGAAGTATCTGCGGGAATATGCCCTCAAGCTCCTTCAAAATAATCTACCAAAGATGGGAGGCACCAGTCTGGGGACCAGCATGAGCAGCATCACGAGGGATTTCAGGGATTTATCCACTGCTGGATTTATCCAGAACTTTCAGAGTTTTCTGAAAGAGGGGGAGATCACTAGGTTCAGTAAAGAGGAGCAATCGAGAATCTGTTGTATTCTGACAACAGCTGAGTACTGCTTGGAGACAACTCAGCAGCTGGAGGAGAAATTGAAGGAAAAAACAGATAAACTGTTCTCAGATAAGATTAATCTGTCCCAGGAGCAGGACATTTTTCACAACGTTATCTCCAATTGTATTCAGTTACTTGTTCAGGACCTGGAGGCTGCCTGTGAGTCGGCCTTGATAGCCATGATAAAGATCCCTTGGGCTGCAATCGAAGGGGTTGGCGATCAGAGCCCCTACGTCAGCACAATTGTCGCTCATTTGAGACAGACGATACCAGCAATCAGGGACAGATTGTCCTCCTGCAGGAAATACTTTACTCAGTTGTGTGTGAAATTTGCGAGCTCCTTTATTCCCAAGCTCGTCCAACAGCTATACAGATGCAAACCATTGAGTGCAGTTGGAGCTGAGCAGTTGTTATTGGATGTTCACATGCTGAAGACTGCTCTCCTCGATTTACCATCGACTGGCTGTCAGGTGACGAGGAAAGCTCCTGCCACCTACACCAAGGTCGTTGTCAAGGGAATGGCTAAAGCTGAAATGATTCTCAAGGTCGTCATGTCGACGACTGAACCACCTGAGGCCTTTGTCGAACAGTGTCGGAGACTTCTCCCTGATTTACAGGTACAGGAGTTCCAAAAAATTTTGGATATGAAGGGCCTGAAGAAACACGAACAGACTCCTCTTGTCGAGCTATTTAGGATCGGGGGAAACGATATAGGTACAGGGGAGGCTCAGGGCTTTGTCAGGGACAGCCCAGAGATGGAGGCTGGAAAAATTAAGAGACTGGAAAAACTCATTAAGAAGAGGATGTAGAGATTTAATTAAGAGGCGCAGATTCAATTTTTACTGAATATGGAATTTCGTTAATTGAGAATTCTTCAAGATATATTTTCGTCCGTTCGTCGTTTTATTGAATGTATTAGTGATCAATTGATTTATGTATTAATTTTTTAATTTATATATTTGAATTTTGATTGAGCTAAGATAGATGTTTTATCGCTTTCTACCGAATTATGTAAATTATTAGTTTATGAGTCTCGTCTTGTCTTAGTAATTGTATATTTTTAATGATCTTATCGAATTTATGAATTTTATGTATATTTTCGTCAGAAACTTTGAATGAGATCATATTAAGGGAAAATCATTTCTAGTTCATGTATTTTATGTTTCCAAATAAAAGGGTATGTTTAAATTTTTTTTATGGTTTTATTGTTTTTTTTTGTATCGACCAGTTGAGAGTATAAAACCTGAAAATGGATTTTTAACCCTGTTTCTGGGCGAGCTCCTTAGCCTTTGCCTTCTCGAGCTTGGCAATTCGTGCAGCTGATTTACTGCCAAGAAGACCACCACCCCAGTGACGTCTAATCTCGTCATGACGATCGTTAAAGTTCGTCTTAATTGCCTCGACGACCTTGCTGAAGTTGGCTCGGTCAGCAGAGTCCACCTAGATGAGGAAAAAAAAATTACATAATTGAGTAACTGCTTTTAAAGGATACCCGAATGCCTGTAGAAGTTTCTCCGAGGTTTTCAGTTGAAAAATAGATTATTTATCACGACCTGTCATGGGATTGGCTCTATTTTTTTCATCATTGGGTTTCCTCAGGAGGAAAATGGATTTTTAAAGATGGAAACACGATTTTAACCATCTGCATTTGATTTTTACCTGTGTGAGGGCAACCGCAGTACAAGTCTTACGTCTTACGAGACGTCCAAGACGAGCTTTTCCCTTGATGATGCAGTATGGCACCCCCATCTTACGACATAGAGCGGGGAGGAAGAGAACGACCTACAAAAAAAGATTATTAATTCATTTTCGACTTAAAAATAAAGAAATCAATAATTTAAATAATTAAAAACTCAGAGTCAAGTTTCATCCTTTGAATGAGAGGAAGTTATTATTCTTCTCACCTCAGGTGAAGAAATTCTGGCATCATTGTAAATAATAATAAATACAAAAACAGTTGGGAAAATTAAACTGTAAGATGTAAAAAAGCTTCACCGATTTTCAAGACGAAATCTTTATTACTGTGAAGAAATTCTTCTCATTTACCTCGATGGGATCAACATCGTGAGCAATCACAACGAGTTGTGCTTTCTTCTGCTCGACGAGGGTAGTGACAGTGTTGGTTCCACTGCGAACGACATTTGGCCTCTTGGTTGGTGTGTCTTCCTTCTTGGCAGCCTTCTCCTCAGCCCTGGCTTTCAGCCTCCTCTTCTTGGCTTCAGCAGATTCTGGCCTGTACTTCTCGAGGATTTTAAACAACTGTGTTGCTGGAAATATCACAAGCACATAATAAACATTTTTTTTTTTCTAATTACTTGAATATTTTGTAGTCATGCCACAGGAGAGGAATATTTTTTATTACTGCTGTAATGTTTAGGTCTGAAAAATGAAGATAAACTCACCAGTTTGTTTGTCAAGGGTCTGGGTAAATTGGTTGATTGGAGGTGGAACCTTCAAACGTTTTTGGAGGACAGCCCGTTGACGCTGGATGCGAATATACTTGGGCCATTTGACGAATCTGCTCAGATCACGAGCTGGCTGGATGTCCTGGCCAATTCCGAAGTTACGAGTACGTTTCTCGAACAATGGATTCGTCTGCTTCTTCAGTTCAACTTTCTTCACTGCCAAAGGAGCAGCTGCGACCTTCTTTCCTACCTTCTTCTTGGGCTAAACAGAGAAAAACCACACGAAACCTCAAGTATACGTTTAAAAAATATTTATCCACAATGTTAAATGGATTGACAAGAAATTTCAGTTCAAAAATAGGAGTTTTATCGCAACAGCTCATGGGATTGGCTCTATTTTTTGTCATCATTAGGTTTTTCTCCAATTGAAATAATTAGAGACCGGAGGAAAATTCTGTTGGGGTGGCAAACACTGTTTTCACTCACTTTCACTCGGATGATATTTTCTTTATTTAATAACAGATACCATTGAACACTTGTCGACACATTCAACAGTCAATTAAGGCCTTAATAACCTCAATATTCTATAAAAGAAGTTGTCTAATTCTTTCAACAATTTTTTTGCATTTAAAATCGAACATGTACTCTCAGAAAAATGATTCTTGGATGGAAAAATTAGGCATTACAAAGAAGTTGAAAGCAATTTATTTCTATTGTTGAAGTATAATTATTCTGTGGATTTAGACATGTTGATAACGTGGAGGTGAATTTATCGTGGAGCCGATTCCACCGAGATTCAACTTTCCCCTAATTGTGGGCACATTGGTGAAAGTAAAAAATATTCGTAACCGCTTGTTAACAATAATGTTTACCTTCTTCTGCACCATTATTCCGATCGAGGAATCAAAGGATTCCTTGGAAATTAATGGAATATAAAATACAACTCTTCGCGATTGAAAACGCGAAGTATGGCGACCGAGCGCGTAAAGGGAGAAGCAGAGGTGACGCCTCCTACAGCTGAAATAAACCGTGAGTTGTTGAATCTAGAAGTGAAACTGCAGATAAATTATTATGAGGTTCAGTGACATCTGCTAATGACAGCGAGGATTAATCCCTAATAATCCCTGATAATTTTGTGTCACGGAAAAAATTTGACAACGTCGTGTGTTTTGGAGCAGTTCTGGCGAGGAATTCGTTTTATTTCAACATAAAAACTCATTTTTCTTGCTCCTGTCTGTTTTAGAATATCTGTTCTAAAACCAATTCAAATGAGACATTAATAAAGCAAGCGCTCCACCTGGTGGGAGTGAAAAAATAGTTTTTATGTTAACAAAACGCGCAGAATTCCTTCCCTGACGCAGTCCACATATGACTCTGTTTTGTGTTTTCACAGTGATATATCGTAGAAAGAGGTTTTCCATCGTCCACTAACTTTCCACCGCAACACAAATCATGTTGTTACGTTGGCGATAGGAGGGCCCGTGGACATGTAAACGGGGCGGTGGTTTTTTATTCGGCAATTGAAATAATTGCATTAATCAAATTCATCCATCATAGTCGTCAACGGTGTGATAAAAATATGGAAGCTGATTATCAGCCGTCACCGAGTCCAGCGAGGGCTTTGACAGGTAATGTGTGAACCATAAACACAACACACGTACAATACCACCAATATTTATTATGACACTCCACCTGTTTCCACCTATTTTACATTTGAATTTGTCCTTTCCTGTGTGAGCTATTCATTCGTTAATCGAATATTCTTATTATTCTTTAGGTATATCGAATGACGTTGAAGATCCATATCCGAGCCTCTCTGATTATCACGACTACGAGCCAAATTTAGAGTTTGACGACACCGAACTTCAAGCACCTCCAAATAATGGTGAGGTTTTGTTCAGTTTTGTATTTTATTTTCGAAATTCAAAGTTGATTAAAAATTACCCATGTCCTTTCAACTTCAATCATTTTTTCTTGATGACAAAATTACCAAAGTGTCATTTTAAAAAATTGAAGAATTCAAGTCCAGGAAGTTCTATTGAAATTTTATCTATGAGATATTTTTTTTATTTCAAATTCCCAGTGAGTAATGAGTGTTATACATTTTGATATTAAACGTAAAGTTTTTCGATTAAATGTTGTGGTAATTGTCGTAATATCAGTGGTGGTGGTATTGGTTCATGGCAGAGCGTCTTTTTCTTTTGAAAAAAAAAGAAAGGTGATAAATCGATAGCTGGGTTATTTTTTGTTAAGCAACACAACTATTGGAGGAGAAGTTGGAGTTGAGTATAGCTGGGACAGGGACAGTGGTTGATTACTTGGAAAGTCCAGTGAGTGATGGAACGATAGAGGAAAACTTTGAGGAAGCACTGGTGGACGCCCCCGTAATCGAGAATGGTGAGATTGATATTTAAATGTCAAGGACTTTGACGACACACTTGGATTTTATGGCTTTCGTGGTCTTTATTGTAATTTCAGCTGAAGATCTGGCTGCCTTAGATGAGGAGCTGGCTGACGAGGAGGATTACCACGATATTGCGAGGCTTGGTATTGTGGAAGTGGTGGGTGATGACAGTGCTGGACGCAAGGTCATCGTTGTATCCGCCTGCAAACTCCCAGCTGTTGGCAAGGAGGTCTTCAATCACGCCAAGCTTCTTCGGTTTGTTTAGACAACAACATTTCGGTTGAATATCTAATTAATCGATGTTTAATATTTCAGATATCTCACACATACACTGGACACATTTGTCGAGCAGGACTACAGTTTAGTTTATTTTCATCATGGCCTTACCTCGAAGAACAAGCCACCGTTATCGTGGCTATGGCAGGCGTACAAGGCGTTCGATAGGAAATATAAGAAAAATCTGAAGGCACTTTATTTAGTTCACCCCACTAACTTCATCAGGATTGTCTGGCAGATATTTAAACCGGCTATTAGGTAATTATTCTTAATTTCCCTGGGACCACTTATGAGATGCCTGAAGGAGATGGGGAAATGGTTTGCGTGTAGATGGCTATAAATATCTACGGGGTGAAGTGGTTTCGGGAAACCCAAGAGACTTTTCTGTGGAGATTGAAGTACTCGTCTACAATATTTCATCTTTTTTCAGTGCTAAGTTTGGACGAAAAATGATGTACGTCAATTATCTCGATGAATTGGCAACGCATATAAATTTGGATCAACTTATCATTCCACAACAAGTGCTGGAGCACGATGAGCAGCTCATGCTGAAGACGAGGAAAAATCTGCCAACGAGTCCGCCATCTAGCTCCCTGGCAACGCCAATTGCAACGACGCAATTTGGTGCCAGTTTACAGTTTATCAAAGAGAATAATGCTGGCGATCCCATTCCACCGATTGTCAGACAATGCGTGGAGTTTCTCGATACACCTGATGCATTGGAGACTGAGGGCATTTTTCGTCGATCTGCAAATGTTGCTGTTGTCAAGGAATTACAGAATCAGTGCAATCACGGATTGCCTGTTGATTTTCGAGGCGATCCACACATTGCTGCTGTACTTTTGAAGACTTTTCTGAGGGAACTCGATGAACCCCTGATGACTTATGAACTTTATGATGAAATCACGCAGTTTCAATGTAAATATCACTCATTATTGAAATTTATCTAAAATTTATTTCAATTCATTTCGAATCAGTAAGAAAAATTCCAGCTCGCGCTTTTCTGAGAAATTTTATAAAATCTTTATTAAATTTTTTATGAAAATAAAAATAGATTCGATGAAAGTGAAAATTTTTATGGGATTCCAGTAAAACTTGGGGTTTCTAGTATTTTCCTGTTTATAAATGTGAAATTTGACACTCCAGGGACTGAGGTTTTATCTTGGAGCCATTTCTCTCTTGATATCTACCACAAAGTCCACGATTTCATCAATCAGCTAATTATTTTTGATCTTTCAGCTTTATCAAAAGATGAACGTCCACGTAAAGTGAAAATTCTCGTTCTCGAAAAATTACCGGAAGATAATTATCAATTACTGAAGTACATAGTGCAGTTCTTATCTAGGGTAAGATAGAAAATAATTTTCAGGTGAAAATATTGAAGGGAAATTTACAAATGGTATTTATTCAACAGGTAATGGACAGATCTGATTTAAATAAGATGACATCCAGCAATCTAGCCGTTGTATTTGGTCCAAACTTGGTGAGAGCCCCCTCCTCGGTGGGAATGTCCTTGTCAGCGATAGGACCGATAAATCAATTCATTGATTTCCTGTTCGCGTATCAAGATAAGATATTCATCATATAAACAAAAATTCCTCCAGAATTGCGTTTATTTCATGGCCTAATCAGTCCATTCGAGTAATTAAACCTGAAGTCAACATTTGATGACTAGAAACTCCCCCGAAACAATTTGTCGAAAGAAAAACAAATATGTTGACATTGGCATCGGAAGTTGTGATGATTATTCTCGAGTATAATTTCCTTCATTTTTGTAACTCTACGTAATACTCTCCGATGATGTCATACTAATACAGAAACCTAGTCACAACAGAAAGCACAATGGATGTACTATTGGGACGAATTTAAAATGCGAAAACAAAATGAAAGGTTTATATCTCTTTTTTTTTTAAAAAAAAGGTGTCAAAATATTTATACTGAATTTTTTTGATTGTATACCAAAGATGAAAAGAAACGTCATACTTTTAATTGTAGGAAAAGAGGAATAAATAGTTTAATTTGAAGACAAAAAAGAGAAACAATTGAGAAAAAAAAACACGCGAAGGAAGGAAATGAAAGAGAAAAATGTAATAATCGATAATTTTATTAACGAGATGCCTTAGAGAATCGCACTAATTCTAGTAATCGAGTGAGTAAATAATTTTTTTTTTGTAATAAAAACCATTCTTCAAGTCCTGTAACGACTCAAAATAATGAAAAACAGTTGAATTGAAAAATAATGGGAAAAAAAACAGTTTAGCTAAACATTCCATGACTTTTTCACCTACGAGAGGTCTCAAACTCATTGCAACTAATACCGGCCATTGAAAATAAAATATAATGTGTATAGAATGGATTTTTAAACTACCGGTCATATCCTTTTAATTGATACAAACCTTTGTAAATATAATTAATTCACTTGAATGTATAGAGAAATGATAAAAATTAGATTTTAGGTAAGAGAAAAGATGGTAAATTGGATTGGTAAACTTATTTATGCAAGAGAGATGAAATGAGCAATTCCGACTGGTCGTTATGATGTGTTCAAGACTATTACACATGCAAAACAATTACACTAATTCTTTGTGTTAATCTTTTCTTAAAGCAAGGAGTCACGTGTTTCTCCGATGTTCTTTTCAATAATTTATGTCTCTAATCCAAAATTTAACCCAGTAATGGAACGAGAGAAACGTGTATATTTAAAAATAGTTGGATATGTTTAACATAATCCATTATAATATATTAAACATGAATCATTGAATGGGAGTGTCATCGATGCCACCAATCATTGAAATAAAACCTAGACTTCACAATTGAATTACGACTTATTTATTGCACATTGTAATCGTAATAGGACTCTCGTACATTGAATTAAACAGTACACCACTGGTAAATTTTAGTAACACTGACCGTCATTAGAATAAGCCTCAATATTCCTCATAAATTACTTGGATTATCTGAAACGATTCATAAAAAATATTCAGTAGCGAAGAAGTAAAAGATAAGTTGATTCAGCTAATCAGTACCTTTTGGGGAACATCTCGGGATCTAAAAGAAATACTGAAATTTTGATGAAGAACTTTCTTGGAGCTTTCTCTGCAAAAGATCATCTCAGAAACATTCCGATATTTTCTTTAGATTCGGAGATATTCACGTTTTCGCTACTGAATTCCATGATCGTTGCAGTTGAATCGATCCAGAGCGTCCATCGATATATATATTTTTGGCAGTCTGCATGAGAATTGTTCTCAAACTCACTTTGCAAAAACAACTCACATGATCTCCTCGGCAATTTCAATCATCATAAATATCAAAACTCGATAACCCACGATGACCTTTTCGCAAAATCATTAGTGGAATGATAAAACGAGATAAGTTACTTTCACTCTGACATTAATTTTCGCTGAATGTTTTGAGATTGAAGAGAAATAGTCGAATTTTTAATACAGTAGAATGCCGTTCTAGTTGCACCTCTCCTCCTCTCCCCCATTGTACAACACTCTCATGCACGTGATTATCACAAGAGTCTAAGTAAGATTGATTTCAGAAGAAAATATCGAAAAAACCTTTTTTTGTAAAAAATTCAATTAGCTGCAGAAAAGTCCCTCAACCTCCCCCCTTTAATCAATTTCTTCCAAGATAAATTGATAATTAGGCCCAATCTGAATTAAATTCTACTCATCTCATTTCACCACTTCGCTATTGGTTTTTAAAAAAATCTCATAAAAATTTCATCGAACTATTTACCTGTCAATTTCAATATCTTTGAAAAACTAAATTGCAAGTCTGGCGACTCGTCTCGTTTCACGAAAAAAGAAATAGGGAGAAAAAGATCTCGAGAGGAATTTTACTTCATCTCGAGGTAAATACAAAAGTGACTAAATATATACATCGTTTGTCCCAAGTCTATAACGCATTCAATTCCAGAAGACAAAAGATCAATTCATGAGGCATGTGAACCCCCGCAGCAGGATGACTTTGTCGTTTGGATCGGTTCAGCTTCGTCCTCGACGACAACAACATTTCGCCTGGTGCTGCTCGTCCTGTTGAGATTGGACTTTTGTTGCTCAGTCTCGTCAGCGTGGGCCATCATTCTTCTCGTTAGGTCCAGAAACATTTCCTCGATATTTCGGTTCTGCTTGGCTGACGTGTGAAAGTGCACTGCGCCCACTTGCTTCGCATACCTGCAGTAATTAATGAGGTAGAGATTTGTGTGACGCAGTTGCTCGCACTGAATTATCGGATTTTATGGCTTCTCTTTGTGTACTCACTTGTCCGCTTCCTCGATCGAGACACTTCGGTCTTTCTCGAGATCAACTTTGTTCCCTGCTATGACTAAAGATATATCACTGCCCAACATTTTCTTCAACTCCTTCACCCAATTTTTTACCTGAAAAATTCAATTAAACTATCCAATCACATAATTCCAATAATTCAAATTGAATATTTCAGATTACTGAAAAAATTAAAATATCAAAACATATTTGAGTGGCCCTACAAATTTGCCATTGAAAATCGGCACATAAAAATTCGACATATCGTATGTCAATCCCCTTAAACATAATAATGCATTCAAAAAAATTATAAATGCATATGAAGCTACTGGATTCTCGAAACCGCATCCCAATTCAGCCATTCTTCGACGTGTACAGAAATAATCCCCGATAAGCTCTGTTTACATCTCGCCTCCGATAAAAACGATTGTACGCCTGACGATGGACTGAACAAAGCAAAAATCCCCTCACCATTTGAAAGCTATTCTCATCTGTAACATCGTAAACTAAAATCGCTCCATTCGACATTCGATAGTAAATTGGTCCTAAAGCATGGAATTTCTCTTGTCCGGCAGTATCCCATATCGCCAAATTGATCCTCTTCCCCTTGATATTGAGTTTCTTCGTGAGGAACGATGCCTGCAATCAAAAAACATTCCGATACTCAATCAATCCCGCGAAATCAATTGGAAAAATAAAAACAACAACAAAAGCCTCACCTGCACCGTCGTCAAATGGTCGTCATTGAACTTGTCCTCAACATACCTCAGTACCACCGATGTTTTTCCCACACACCCCTCCCCGAGAAGAACCACTTTAAAATTGTACCCATTGTTCCCAACAGAGCTTGCCATGATAAGCCAACCGATAAAAAAAAACAATAAAAACAACGAAAAAAAAACAACAAACCGGTTCCTTTACATAAACCAATCACGATTTCCCGATAATTTGCGCGTTCCCCTTACGACTTGTTATCATCAGTAGACGCGACGAAGTGACATGATACCGTCAATCCGTTTCTCTCTATTTTTCCCCGGTGGCGAAAGCCCAACGTCAAGCAATCAGCTGTTTTCAGGTGGCTATTGTCAATGAACTTTCGGCTAGACACGGAAAAGCCCGTGAAGAGCCGTCCGAAAGTGAAATCCAATGTTGAGAGGAATAACCGCTGTGTGGCGTAGGGAGCGCATTTAAAAGTCCACCTGAAAAAACCCGCAAATCACGAAAAAAATCATGAAAAAAAAAAACAGAGCATTATCTCACCATCTCCACCAGCACCGAATTTCAAGGACAGGTCGAGAAATTTTGGGACTGATGACTCAGGGGATGAGGATGACTAACGTCAGATGGACGGATGACAGCCCATTGTCAAATCACCATCCTCTTTATTTACACATTTTTTTTTCAGCTCAACCCTGGCGGCTTCATGTAGAACTGTCACTTCACTGCGGCGTCGCAGTGAAGCCGGAAGTCGAGTAGTCAATATCCGGAAGGCCCCAAAAATCTCAATAATAATCGACAGGACTTCACTAAAAAATCCCAGATCACCCCAAAATCCGCAGGAACCTCTCAAAAAAGTTAAATAATCATTCCGCCCTCAAATTAAAACGTGAAAAAAATGTAATGCCCGCTTTTGACAACTGGAAGTTGTTGTGTTGATTCTTGTATACACTCTCTGGCATCTGCGCGCCGATTCTGCGCAGAAAGGGACTCCAAAACTCACCGTCACCTGTATTAAAAAGGTAAGCGAAAACTCCGTCTGTGATATTACGTCCATTAAGTGTCAGTAAATGTGTCCGAAAATCTTTAAAATTCCCTCAAACCGTTCGACAATGTGTCAATGAATAAATTTTCCAATTGTCATTGATGATTGGTGAGTTAAATAATTGACAAGTGGCGATTAATGTGAGCGTCGTGTCCGGTGTTGACGAAAACTCGGGTGTCTATCTGCCAGACTGCAGTATCATCATTGACGTCTGGTAATACCGATATTTCTCGTAATAATTTCAATGATTTTCACTGACCGCCTGAGAATTAACTCAACAATTCGATAAATTACGGGTAAATAGACTGATGTCATTTCGTTATGGTTTAAGATCTGAAATCCGCGCCGCCGCAGCGGTCTATATACATTAGGGTTGATTTTCCATTGAAGAGGGACACCTAGCAGTGAATCCAGATGCGTCCACGTGCATTGACATAATTTATCAAATTTCAATGGTCATCTTGATGGATAATAGCTGCAATAATGGAGGTTTTGCCAATTGGTAGGGGCTGTTATGGATACCTAGTTTGTTTGCGTGCCGTATCATCTGTCATGGCGTGCCCGTGGCGGTTAGTGGCAAATAATTCATAACAGTTGGTCATCAATTAATTTCGTTCGATCATAAACAAGAGATGTTATCGTTCATCTGACCAATGCATCACTGATTGTACCGCCACATTGGCTCAATCCATTAGTCGAGTTTTGTCCCATCGTCGGATTTTTCGTGGAGAATTGACATATGATTTATGGGACAGCTGGGACGACTGAAGGGGGGAGGTAAAACGAGGGAAGCCGCAATGGCCGCGGCCTGTGCTGTGCCACGCGCCATGTCAGACATTTTTCTGCGCACGTCTCACTTCTACTTGTTTCTCTACTCCAAACCTTTCGCGCCTCCATTCGTTCCACTACTCTACTTTCCCACCTCGTCCCTTCCTATATATCCAATATGCCTTTCTACCCTCATTCCTGCATGTGTCCCCTTCAATCTCCTTTTTTTTTCTCCTTTTTCTCTTTTTTTCTATTTTTTCTCTTTTTTTCTATTTTTTCTTTTTCCTCTCTCGTTCCCCCTTCTTCCCTTCTTCTTTTTCTTCATCCATTTTTTTTTCTTCTAATTTCCTCCTTTTCCTTATTTTAGTTCTTCCCTTTTTTTGGGACAGATTCTCCTTATACTCACATAGGTCGAATTTCTTTTTACTTCAATTGATTTATTATATTTTTTTTCATCACGCACACAACCTGTTGGTTTATGCAACTATAAAGAAAAGAAAAAAACTAAAAAATAGTTGTAGTAAACACGAAAACATTTTATGAGTCCATTTTCCAGTCGTTTAGGAAGTTAGTGATAATATTGGTGCATTTCAAATTCAATTGTTGGAGAACCATTGGGCTGAGGCATAGAGAAAAAAGATTCATGGAAAGGGATTTTTTAATTATTGATTTTCTCATACAGCAAAATGTCATAGTTCAATCTAAAATCAATAACATTTGAATCAATCAGGATTTCACAAAATTGAAATATTAAAACAATTCTGATGGATTGGCGTTTTATTTTCTTGGGATTGAAGTCATTGTGGTAAACAATAAAAATTCTCAATTTCACCCCAACTTCCCCTACAATATGCTGACCGGCCTTCACTGGTCTGTTCTTGAACAAAAAAAAAATAGATGGAAAACATATAAAATCCCCTGGCATACGCGTTGCATGTTTACGACTCAACGACTCAACTCGTGTATTTTTTGAAATTTTTTTTTATCAGTCGGGCTTCCCCACTCGCCTCGTTTCTCCACTGCATTCGTGTATTCCATTATATATTTGTGTTTATGTCCTCTGTCTCCATCTCTTTTCCCGTCAGAGTTATTTTTGGAGCATCAGAAACGTGCGTACGCATTAATGCGATACGTTTATTCGCGATGATAGAGAAGGGAGAAAGAAGTTGAACGTAAACCGCGAAAAACAACATTCTACAGCTTTTAAAATACCCCTGGGCTTATAGCGACTTGTGGAGTCTTTTATACCAGAAAAACAGCAGATGAAACAAGAAAATTCGATGACAGGCACCTAAAAAACGACCTTCCTCACTATTTACTTGATTGAATAACAAAATATTCGAGTGGCTGTATCTCTTGAGATACATTGACGTCTCATGATGGGCAAAACATGATAACGAATCAGTTATCAGATCATCGGAGTTAATCAGTTCGTTGACAGTTAGCGTCCGTTGCAACCCTGAAGTAGAAAAAAAAATATCCATCATTTTCAAAATCATGCGATTGAATAAATCGTGTTACGTTAGACTTGGCCACTTCCGTGTAGAGAGCGATTTCATATTACTCACATCTTGTTTCACTTTTTTTTTTCGAGAGGTAAAGGTGGAGTAAAAGTGAAAAGGAAAGTAGCATTTACTGGGTAACTGTGTCAGGGGCGAGAGAGCTAGACGAGTTGTCCTCTTTTATTTATTTCGTTGTCAAGGAATCACCGAATTACTTCTACTCTTTATATTATCCGCGGGGGCAATGATTGCACAGTGAGGGGGGTTAGGGGGAGGGAATTGATTACAGAAAAAATTCAAATTCAAATGTTGGAGGCTGATTGTGTTGTCTCGACGATGGGATCGCTTGCCAAAGAGTATAAGTGGCACCTACTGCAGATGGCTAACTGGGTCAAGGGCATTCCGTATAAGATTTTATATCCAAATGTACACGACATCATTTTTTGTTAATTTTTGTCGTAATGATGACTGATGGATCATTTTTTTCATGATTTTAGGGGACACGTAGAGTAGAGAAGGGAAGAACGAGTAAGGAAAATGTTTAGTTTTCATAAACCGAAGGTTTATCGGTCCACCACAGGATGCTGCATTTGCAAGGCCAAATCCAGCAGGTAAATATTTAATACTTATGCCTAAGAATAAATTATATGATTACTAATATATAAATTGTGTTTCTAAAAAATTCCTCGATATTTATTTGTTCTCAGCTCCCGATTCACCGACAGCAAACGGTACGAGGAGGATTTTTTTCCCTGCTTTTTGCTGGAAGAGAGGCGCACTGGCGAAATCTGTAATGCCTGCGTGCTTCTGGTAAAACGATGGAAAAAACTACCAGCTGGAAGCGATCGAAATTGGAGTCACGTAAGCCAACGTTTCATAATTCGTTATCAACTCAATGCTTTATGTCGAATTAATAATATTGGGCTGGGCCTCTACAGGTTGTTGATGCACGAGCAGGACCGGGAATCAAATCTCTGACCAAATTCAAATCAAAGAATAAGAAGAAGCTGAAGGAGAGTATGGAGAAGCTATCCAGGAAGAAGATATTGAACAAGCCCGATGAAGATCGCGAGCCGAGTCCCGCAATGAGCGATGATTTGAATGGTTCGTTTCTTGCAGATTGTATTTTCCGAGTTTTTCCTTCGGATCAAGATCATGTGAAAATTGTTATTTGCAGATGAGGAGATGACGGAGACTGGCAGCAAGGGATCGAGTCGTGCTGGAAGTCCCGAGGGCAGTGATGACACTGTCACAACAAATAAAAGACTTGATAACATAAATTGCGTTGAAGAGAAAGATGACTACAATGGGTTCATTGATATGACCTATTTCAAGAGGTACTTGCCACTTTTTTATTTCATTTTGATTTTTCAGTTTTCGAGATTCATAAAAAAATGATTACTCGTTACTCGCATCTGCTAATTGCGCTGATTTTTTCCAGGGAGCGAATCTGCTGTGGAGAAATATTTAGAGGTCTCTACGGTGAGATAATCGTCGATCCATCCCTGATAAAACGTTGTGCTGGTTGTCTGAGCCTTCAACGACGTCCACGTGAGGTAAATGCTCCAGCCAACGCCAGTCCATTCCACAGCTCGTCAGCAGCAAGTCCAGTCCACAGTGCAGCCTCTTCAAGTCCAGCTCACAGCGTTGACTCATCCTCAGAGGTATCAAAGACCACTGGCAAAATCTTCAGCGATTCCTCATCAGACTCTGGCTACGACGAGTCATCGAATCCTGGTATTGGTGAGAGTAAAATCATTAAGAGCAGTAGTAACAGCGTCGTCGCGAGTATCAAAGTCCATCAGAGTAAAACGATACAATTGAAGGCAGCTGCACTGTCAGAAACTATCAGATTAACGAGCGAAGTTCCCATTAAATTAGTAACCACGAAACAGGTGGAGACATTCACGTGTCAACCACTTGAAAATCTCGTAACGTCATCAGACTCACAGCTCCCAATATCAATTCCTAACAATCCACTCGTGGATTTCGCTATTCACGCTGCAAGACATTCTGTCACTAATTAATGACAGAAACACCTCGCGATAGGTGTCTCAATAATTTATACATATTTTTTTTCTTTTTTCTCTTTCTTTCGTGGTAGTCTAGGCGTACTGGAGACTTTAATTTCATTAATTGCGTAGATAAAGATAAATTAAACTTCCAATACAAGTTTTATACTTAAAGTCTATATTCTTAATAACGTGACGATATTTTTTTCGGATAAATAATGCATTGTATTGTGAAATTAGGGATACCTGCAATTTAAAAAGTCATTCGATTGATCGTGAAAATTTATTGTTGTAGTTTTTTGTATTTATTACCCAGAGATAATGGCCTGAGGTGGGTGGGTAAGAATTGAGCTGTTGAAATAGTGCATAATCGAAAGTGTTTTGAGAAAATACGAAAATTGGAAAAAAAAAAATTGGTACGTCGATACATCAAAATGCTGTGATGAATATGTGGTATATTTCATGTTCCAAATTTTTAATGTAAGGCAGTCTTTCGGTATGTACTGAATTTGTGATGAATTTTGGAACTATTTAAATGATAAAGTCAGCTGCCCATCTCCAGCGCTAGATTTATCTGGGAAATTGCGTGCGTGAAAGTTCTTAGATGCCAACAATGTTACTCTAACGTTTGGGGCCAAATTAAATAGAATGTTCAGTGGTGATTTAAATTGAAATGCATTTCCTCGTTTTGTGGGTGGGATACTAGTGAACTCCATGACGTTAGGTGTAAGAAGCTCGTGCTAGGATGTGATGTTATTCATCAGTCGTTGAAAAATCGTTCACCTCTCAACTCAGAGGTGTCAATGAAAAACAGTGAAAATTGGTAATGGCGAGTCAATTATATGACTGAGCAATTGGATAAATGGACTGCTTCAGTGCGAGTACTAGACTGTTTGAGAGAAAAATAATAAAAACGTTATTGAGAGAGATAGATTGACAAGACGTCTAGTTAAGTTAGTATAAGGTATTTTCTTTACTTGAATATTAAAAGTTGATAACAGCACAAGGAAGTTACCTCTTGAACCCTCCGATCGTTTCTAGCCTACTAAAAACAAAACCACAATAACACAACTGGTCACGAATCGATAACGAGACACAAAGATTACTTTTTAATTGTAAATGTGCAATATTATATTCTTTGTGTCTCATCTCATTGATTTGGCATTATTTTTTTTATTGTATTATAAATGAAGAATGTTGAAGTTTTCCTCATAAACTTCACATAATCAGAGTTTTACAAAAAAATATCATAAAATACAAAAAAAAGGCTCATTGACAATCGTTGAAAGCTATCAATCAAACATCGAACCAAATGATTTGTCCACGGAGGATGTTTGTTCATTTTTTCCCTCCTCTGTGGACAGATTAGACTAGCATTTTTCTATGTTTTTCAATAGCAAGTGGACGATTAAAGAGTGAATGTGATGTGATCTCTTTTACAGTAAATGTAAGATCGTAACTGTTACTGTGTGCTATAGTAATCATCGAGATTGGATTTTTTTTTTTGCATTTTTGTTTCAATTCAGAAAGATGCAAATGAGACTGCACTTTATTTATTTTTATTTCTCATCCCAGATAATTTCTCTTCTCTTCAATTTTAAGCCGTGTAGAATATTTCTTTCTCACCAAGATAAGAGAATAGAGTAGACTCTCGTTATAGCCGCGTGCGTGAGGCTGTATTGAAATGATTTTTTTTCATAGCAAATTCGAATATGAGAGAAATTTATTTTTCGGCTTTATTTTTCACGGGATTCAATTAATCATTGGATGAATTAATGTGGATTGTTAAGAACTTGTAGGCCGGAGGTAGTGGCATGGGGAAACCGAGAGACCCATGAAAACAGAAATTGAGGTGCGACCATAACGAGACTCTACTGTATAAATTTTTCTCCGATCTCCAGATAATAAATATTTTTTAATTCACAAAACAGACAATTGTCACTCCCCTGCTATCTCCAATCAATCATATTAATAATATATATTTTTTATATAAATAAAACGAAAAAATAATAAGAATAATGTGAATTATTGTCAATTCGTATGTAATTAGCTGAGTATGCCAACACTGCCAGTTAATCAAGACAAAAAGGGAAAGAAATGAATGATAAAATGGCGATTGTTAATTACTCTACACCTCATTAACTTCACGAGTCATTACTTCCATTTTTATCTCCATCATTGTGCGGAAAATCAACAAAATGCAATACATAGCAATTATGTAGCGAATTATTTTTAATTCAATTTCGTTATCAATTAGCATAATTACTCTGGCAATGATATTTTCTATTCAATTATTATTAACATCGCCATCGTTACTGAAGAAAATCTGAGAGTTTCTGACATTCGGTGAAAGAGGCAGTTGATTCATAAATGACTGGAGTTGATCCAATTGTTATGGAATTATCGTTTTACCCGAGAAATTATACTCCCTCGAATTCACGAGCAGATCTAAACGACAGCCTGTAAATACATCTAATCGCAAATGAATTACTTCTCGTGACGTGTTCTTCTGAGAAATTGTTGGAACACCTTTCGTAACTCAAATCATCATAGGATAAGAGCAAAACCTTTTATATCACGAGAAAAAAAAAACTTATTGAAACTTCTACTAATTACTACATGATAAGAAGATTGTGAGACTGATCGATGTATTAAAAAGAAAAGAAAGAAAACAGATAACAATTTATTTACATAAAAAGAATGATATTGTAGTATAGATCAGGAGTATTGCAATATTACTGCATTTATTGTATATATACACATGTTGGAATCAGCGAAGACATATTTCACCGATCATTGTGTATATATATAGATGAATTTTAATATTAATGAAGGAGAGAAACTGTAAACCTGATCACGACTGCCATAATTGTCATCTTGTTACCTCGATTTATGCATTATACACTTGTACAGGTATATAATAAGTTTTTGAGGCAATTTATAATCAGAGACTTCCTCCCTCCTCTACAGCAAAGTACGACTCTCCCAAAAAATCAACACTAAGAAAAACAAGATTATTAAACATTGAAGCAATTATTTTCTTTTAACTTGTTATAAACAATCCATCAGTCACACAACACAAAATAGTTCGTAAGGTGTGTCATTATAATAATTATTTAGAGTGGTAAAGTGTAGCAATCATCATGATGTTGAATTGAGTTGAGAGAAATAGTAAAAAATCGAATCCTCCACGCGAGATTATTCAAGGAGCCAAATTGTCAACGGTTCAAATTTATTTTCACTGTAATTCAGGGGTAATATCACTATGAAAATGTTATCTACTATATCCCGGTATCTGCTGTAAGTCCGGAGATATTCCTTGAAATCTCGGATCGGAGTTGAATCGACTCAAATGGTTCGCTATTGAATTGAGAGAATTTATTAGATGAATGAATCAGAACCACTGCCGGCTGCTACAAGTTACTCTTTACACTCTGTTGTCGTCTAAAAAATCGTTTCTATACTTGAGTCACTTGGTTACTCTGTACGGAGTACTACGATAGATCTTAATGTGTTTTTTTTTCTACTTTACTACTAATCCACTTACAATTGGGAGGTACATTTTAAAATTTTCATTTTCTCATTTTTGAAGGATGTTAGGTGAACGACGAGCATAATAATATTGCATTGAACGATTTTTTAACAGAAAATTGCAGAATACAGATGATTAATTATCAGATTTGTACAATTTATCAGCAGTAATTGTATATACTGTGCTAAGTATTATGTATTATTCCAATTTGTTAAGTAAAAATTATGAGACAACATTAATCTGCTGTTTTTTTTTAAACCTTAAGTTGGCGGGCCATTGGCGCGGGTGTTCGGCTGCTGTCGGTTGACTTCGTTGGAGCAGTCGCAGATCGTCAGGACTTGGTGTGATGCGCATGCATTTCAGTGATTTCAGTGAACAATTGGTGAAATTGCGTGGTTAGCGCAATGGTAGAACAGTAATGCCGATAACAAGACCGAGATTAGTGACATTTGACGTTACTGGGACATTATTGAGGACTAAGTTGGAACATTATGGGGAAATTGGGATGAAATATGGTGCACCGGAACTCAATCTTCGAGTACTCGCGCCAAGTTTTAAACAACACTACTCTCGCTTGTCCCGTGAACATCCGGTTTTTGGTAAACATACGGGTCTTGGCTGGCAGAACTGGTGGAAGAATCTTGTTTATGGGGTTTTTCGGGATCAACATCCAGGAATATCCCAAGATATTCTGGAGAAGGTAATTTTCACCGATGAGAAAACTGCCAATCGTGGAGTTGAGAATTGCAACGAACACTTTATGATTTGTTACTACGATTTTCCTATTTTCAACACATTGTCCTCACAAAGTCGGGGATGTCGGGGATGTGGGGAAAAATGGATTTCTTTTCTTTCCTTTTATCTCCATCATTCATAAAACTGTAGGAAAGTGGTAAAAATTAATTTTTGGGAATATCCCCGAAAATCAGGGATATAATGAAATTTTTGGTAAAATCTTTCTTGAAGGTAGGATCGGGAATTACAAAAAAAGTCTTAACAAAAATCTTGCTAGCTTCCTTAGTTTCGGAGATTTTTGCGCTTGTCGCAGTTATTTTTTTCAACATTGATTATTTCTTTTATTTTTACTGATAACAGGTATCAAACAATCTAGTCAAACTGTACGGGACACACGAGTGTTGGGAGAAGTACCCAGGGACAAAAGATATTTTGAGTTACCTGAACGAGCGAGATGTAATAATTGGAGTGATATCAAATTTCGACGACCGTTTGGAGAATATCCTGGAGAGTACCGGCATCCGAGAACACTTTTCCTTTGTTCTGACTTCCTACGATTATGGGTGTGAGAAACCAGAGCTCGGTATCTTCGAGGAGGCCCTAAAATTGGGAGGAAAGGCGAGAGGAGAGGCGATAAAACCAGCGGAGGCCTTTCACGTCGGGGATAATTTCAAGTTGGATTACATTGGAGCGAAAAGGGCGGGATGGTACGCATTCTTGATGACACATGACTGTCAAACTCCGGAAAAGTACAAAGATATTCCGAAGTTCGAGCTGTTTGCTAATCTTGCGGAATTAAAAGACCATTTTAAAACTTTATTGAATTAACTACTCAGTTATCTTGAAGGGGCGATACAGATGTGCAAATGTATATTCAACAATGCAAATGTATATTCAACTAGTTAGATTACAAAAATTATGAATAAAAATTAAATTTCATACAAATAGACTTCATTTTTTCTCTAGCCTTCACAATTCAATTCTAAAAAGAAGATCGGAGTTTCCAACGAAAAAATTGGATTTTGAAAAATAAACTCAGGTGATACGTAGGACCTATTGATCTATTATCCGCTATAATTATTAATTTTTAATTAATTAATTATGTTAATTCTAAGAAGAGTAAAAATGCTTTTAATAGCAAAAAGTGATTATTCACTACAAAAAAAATTTTTTAAGACGATTTCATCATTCTACCTTATTCTCCCCAATCAAATTACTCTCCAGGCATTCCGAAAATGCATACAAAACACTCTAAAAGTATAATAAAATCAAATACATAAAATAAATATTTCCCAGCCGAATGATCTCTTCATTAGTCCCTCATTACCGAGTGCATACGGCCCTGGTAGTATGCACCAGACTCGCCTTTATGGATCACAGCCACGAAACGGTGCAAGATAACAGTTTTGCAGTTTTGCCCTGACAAGAGGGAGACAAAAAACCATAACGTGGGTGGGACGGTATCAGTGTCCAGTTTCCGGGTAAAAAAGATATCTCCATATCCGTTTTTCCCCTTTCCATCTACTCCGAAAAGGCGAATCCTTAAAAATTCCAAAAATTTTCGAAAAGTCCAGGATCACCGATCGCTCCTCTCCACCATTCTTTTTTTTTTCATTCAGGTTTGGTCGTGAAGGGAGAAGAAAGGTCGGGGCCTTTGAGTGCCGTGGGGACACACGGCGTAGGAGAGAAAACGTGACAGAGAGAGTCGAGATTGAAAGAGGACAGATGGTGGCCGCAGACCTCTTCAGAGAACACGCTCTTTCATTCCCTCCACACTCTCAGTTTACTCTCCACCTCCAGTTTTCCTAGTTGCCTTCTACCGTGTATGTGGGCGCAGTTTAGGCCTCTCCTCGGTAAATACATCCGATAAATTTGCGTGCCTCTTCACAGTCATCGTTGGTCATCGTGAGCTTTTGCAAATATCACTGGGGGCTCATTCGCACGTGTACCTTTGACATCTCAGCGCTGGAGGGAATCGACCGCTCAAAGGTTCGTTGATAATCTACGAATCCCTCGGGGTTCTCCCTGCGACATGCCACAATCCGGAGAATTTTCCCTTTTTTCGGAATTCCTGGGAAAGCCAGGACGCTACCCCCTGCCGCGGGGTATAAACCAAACTACCGTTGGAATCTACTCACTGTACTGCAAGTATCACTTGCTATAGTCAAGCTCTTCTCTATCTCCAAGATTTATTCTAAACCCTTGCAGCATTCCCCCAATTCCCCCCAATTCCCCCCATTTACCCCCATTTTCGGTAGATAAAAATAAATACGTTTACATCACAGAGGAAAATAATTTATCGATGAAAATCGTTTAACACTGGGGATTTTTTATCTAGTCCAATCCAACACAATTTGAAAAATTAATGTAAATGTTATTAGATACCACGAATTATTGTTCTCATTGAATAACAATCGGTGAATGAACAAATGTTGATCCATTTGCTTGCAGTACTCCATCAAAAGTTTCTCTGATCTACCTCTTCCGGTCACCTAGATCTTCCAATAGATGAATTGCTGATGGATTAGATGGGCCCAAGGATGTGTAGTTGTTACCATTGATGAGTGTAGCCGAAGCGACGGAGGAAAAAGTAGAAAATAAAAATCACAGATAGTGAGAGAAACAGAGAGACAGATTTAGTGGAGCGTTCAGTCAAGCTCGGGAGCCGCTGCCGGTCGCATGGAAAAAGCTCGTCGATTAAACAATCGATATTGAGATCGCTATTGTCAATTGAGAGGTAATGATGGGCAGGCGATTATTGCTGCTGGCAATAACTTGCCTCCCTCTGTGCCTGGCAGAACCAGATCCCTCGGAGGAATTGTATCACCGAATACCTCATAATCGAGGAGATGTCAAGTGCTACGACGAGTCAGGAAGGCCTCAGGTATTTATAAATAAATAAATAAAAGTTTATTTTATCCCTCCAATAAATTAGCCACTCGTTTCAATTATTTCGAGGTTGAATAATCCATAATGCCCCATATTTACAATCGACTCGTATTTTTGGTAATCTTTATCGGTATTTCTTCGTCTCCTCAATTTTTTTTTACCCATAATTGGAGACCAACGTGAACAAGGGGTTATCGGTTTGTTCACCGAATTGCTCCAACTCGTCACAGTTTATACGCTTTTTTTTTTACCGAAGATAAGAAGTCCAGGGGGTGATAAAAAAGGGACTGAATGAAGAAACGATAGATGTGCTCGTGATGCTTCCTCTTTTCGTCGCACGTGATTGATAAATTTGTAGTTGTTTCCGAGGGTTGAGGATGTCCAAGTTGTTTTTAATTTTTTCATTTATGGAGACACCATTTAACGATGAGTTTCTGAATATTGTAGATAATATTTTAGAGGGATTATGAGTTTGAATATGAAGATTTGAGAAAAATTACAATTCGGAGGGACAGCTTATCTGAAAAACGACGAAATACTGGAGGAAAACGAAATAGAAAAATTATAGATATGTTTGTGATTATGCTTCCTGTTTTGATCCCACGTAATAATAGATAAATCTGTAGCTGTTTCTGGCTATTTTTTTCCGTTGAAATCCTTTTCTATATTTATCCGTGCATTTCCCTGAATTTTTATAGGAAATTAAAAATTAAAAAAGTTCGAAACGACATAAAAAATATTTGACAATTGAATTATTTTGTAATACTTAATACCCAAAGATTCAAAACCGATTCACACAATTCGGATAACTATCCCTGTTATTATATTATTTTTTAGAGGTGTATCCCACCCTTTGAAAATGCCGCGTTCAATCTGGAGATCGAGGCAACGAATACGTGTGGACAGGATGGAAAGCCCACGGAGTTCTGCAAACAGACACGTGTCCAGGAGAAATCCTGCGACAGCTGCAGATGGGGGGATCATCCAGCAATATATTTGACTGATCAGGACAATAACGAGAATGCGACATGGTGGCAATCAGAAACAATGTTAGAAAATGTTGATTACCCAAATCAAGTGAATCTCACTCTACATTTGGGTACGTATCATCTCCCCCACCCATTGAATTCCACGAAAATATAAAACGGGAATGGATTTGATAACCATAAAGTGAGTTCATTCAAGTTCCGGTGATCTCTGACCCTTTATCTATGGCATTTGAGATAAATTTGTAGGCCGGGGAGAACATACCTTGGTCTGTCCGCCACATGTGCTCCATAGGCGTAAACCCCATTCATCTTCTTTTCCAGGGAAAACGTTTGATATAACTTATGTGAGAGTCCTCTTCGAGACACCCAGGCCTGAGAGCTGGGGAATTTATAAGCGGAAGAATGATAAATCCGACTGGGAGCCTTATCAATATTATTCGGCGTCTTGCAGAGACTTGTATGGGCTCCCCGATTCCAAGGAAACTGTTCGAGGTGATGACACCAGAGTTCTCTGCACTTCCGAGTACTCCGATATTTCTCCATTGACCAAGGGAACTGTTGCATTCTCCACCCTCGAGGGAAGACCCTCCGCTTTTCAATTTGATACCAATCCGGCACTACAAGTAATTCTCAACAACTATTATTTAATCATCGATCAAACTTCATTTCAGTTTCATTTAATTTCTAATTTCGTTTAATGATCTCATGATAATAAATAATTAATAACAAGTTATGAAGGAGTGATTCGGTGTGAAATTGATTGACTCAAATTGGAAATTGATATTCAGAGCTCCATAGGAGCACTGACAAATGGAAAACTGTATTAATTTATTTGTTTTAGGAATGGGTACAAGCAACAGACTTACGTATCACCCTGGACCGTCTGAACACCTTCGGTGACGACGTCTTCGGAGATCCAGCGGTATTAAAATCTTATTACTACGCAATTACGGATATTGCGGTTGGGGCCCGCTGTGCCTGCAATGGACACGCTGGAGTTTGTGTCTCATCCTCCGATGGAAGTACTCGAAGGGTTTGTCGGTCAGTAGCCCCTTGTCTTCCAGAAACAATTGTTTATCCCCGGTTGTTTATAAAATTCGAAATTTTGCCCTTCAGGTGTGAGCATAATACTGCTGGCCCAGACTGCAATGAGTGTCTTCCATTCTACAATGATGCACCCTGGGGCCGTGCAACGCACACTGATGCTCACGAGTGTAAAGGTAAGGATTTGTCGTCAAACAGCGACAAGTAACGAGTTGTCGTTGGCCTGACTTTTTTACGATCTGTGCTCGCCATAAATGGTGGCTATGCCGAGGGGCCAGCTTTGCCATATATGTACCCAGCGATGAGTTGGATCAAAGTGGGGGATATGGCAAAACGAACCTGCAGCATCAGCTTCATCGTCATTCCTATCAGATTGTGTCAAACCCCTTGATTAATGATTGAAACAAAATTTCGAAATTATTGGTTCGACGAATTCCCCCGATCACATGAAGAAATTTATGATCATTATTTTGGTGTTGGGGGGAGTTTTCGGGGGCTTCGGATATCGGAGTAGATTGTCCACAAGATATTATCAATCTTCTCGTAAGTTTTGCAATTGCTGAAGGATCGAAATTGTCACGAGAATAAATTGAGGGAGACTAGAAGAATTATTGTTTTGCTGTTGGAGGAATAATTGTCATTTTATTTTTCAGCTTGTAACTGCAACGGGTATTCGGACAGATGTTATTTTGACAAAGACTTGTATGCGAGAACTGGCCACGGTGGTCACTGCATAGATTGCAAAGCCAATCGGGCTGGTGCCAACTGTGAAAAGTGTAAAGAAAATTACTACGAACGCCCTGAGGACAATTTTTGCATCGCGTGTAACTGCAACGAAATAGGTAAGGCAACACAATGAACGACAACTTCGACAATTATGCAATGATTTTTTTTTCACCTTGAGTTTTCATTCAAAAAATTATCCTCTCCATTGAAATCCCCATTGACATCAGGTTCCAGAAGTCTGCAATGCAACAGCGCAGGAAAATGCCAATGCAAGCCAGGCATAACCGGTGACAAATGTGACCGGTGTTCTCCGAATTTCTACAACTTCGACTCAATCGGCTGCACATCCTGCGATTGCAGTCCAAAAGGTTCCCTGGGAAACGAGCCAAGCTGCGACCCTCAAACCGGTACCTGTTCCTGCAAGGAGAATGTGGAAGGCAAACGTTGCCGCGAGTGCCGGCCAGGTTTCTTCAATCTGGCCCTGGAAAATGAATTCGGTTGCACCCCCTGCTTCTGCTACGGCCACTCGGCCATCTGCAGGCCAGCAAACGGCTACTCGAAAACAGTGATCGAGAGTATGTTTGTGAGAGGTAACGAGCGCTGGTCGGCGAACGTAGTGGGTACCACACTTCCCCTGCACTACGACGCAGTCACCCAGACAGTTCAAGTATCAGCTCCAGATCGTGACAACGTGTACTTCGTGGCGCCTGACAGATTCCTGGTGGATCAGCGAGCATCTTACAATCAGCACCTGTACTTTACCCTACGAATCGGTGAGACTGACCCAGCGGCAACAGCCAGAGACGTAATCCTGGAAGGTGGTAACGGAGAGCAAATAACACAGCCGATATTCGGCCAGCAGAACCGCCTGCCCACAGTGACACCTCAAACGTACAAATTCCGTCTCCACGAGCATCCGAACTACGGCTGGCAGCCCCGGCTCTCGGCACGGGACTTCATATCAATCCTCTCAAACCTGACATCCATAAAAATCCGAGGAACATACACACACCAGGGCAGAGGCTTCCTGGACGACGTGCGTCTAGAGACAGCGCTGAGAGGTGCTGCTGGACAATCAGCCGACTGGGTGGAGCACTGTCAGTGTCCCCACGGTTACGTCGGCCAGTTCTGCGAGTCCTGTGCTCCTGGCTTCCATCACGAACCCCCCAATGGTGGTCCCTTCGCCCTCTGCGTCCCCTGCAATTGCAACGGCCATGCAGATATCTGCGAAGCCGAGACAGGCGCCTGCATCTGCCAGCACAACACAGCTGGCAGCAATTGTGAGCTCTGCGCCCGTGGATTCTATGGACATCCTCTCAAAGGCACTCCGTATGACTGCCAGGCCTGTCCATGCCCTGATAACGGTCCATGCATCCTCTTGGGAAACAATCCAGACCCAATCTGCTCCGAGTGCCCGTCTGGGAGAACTGGGGCTCGATGTGAGACCTGCTCAGACGGATATTTTGGTAATCCAGACAGGGGAATTGCCTGCAGGCCCTGCGAGTGCAATGGCAACATCGACCTCAACGCCGTGAGAAATTGTAATCACGAGACAGGGGAGTGTCTGAAGTGTGTGAATCACACAGCTGGATTCCACTGCGAGGACTGTCTCGCCGGGTACTGGGGTGATGCTCTATCTGATAGACGAGAGGACGGGTGCAAATTGTGTCAGTGCTTTGCCCCAGGAACGATGGAGACTGAGACTGGAGCTGTGGCTCCGTGTAATCAATTGACCGGTTACTGCGCCTGCAAACCCCACGTCATTGGAAAGAACTGCGACAAGTGCGAGGATGCGTACTACCAGATTCTCTCCGGGGATGGTTGCACTGCCTGCAACTGCGACCCTGAGGGCTCCTACAACAGAACTTGCGACGCCAACAGTGGACAGTGCCAATGTCGTCCTGGCATCACTGGCCAACGCTGCGACGCTTGTCTACCTTATCAGTATGGATTTGGCAGGGATGGATGCAAGCTCTGTGATTGTGATCACATTGGATCACAGGATCTCCAGTGCGATGCCAGTGGACAGTGTCCTTGCTTGACCAACGTCGAGGGCAGAAGGTGTGACAGGTGCAAGGAGAACAAACACAATCGTCAGTACGGCTGCGTGGACTGCCCTCCATGCTATAATTTGGTCCAAGACGCTGTCAACTCTCACAGGAGGAGACTTGCCGATCTCGAGAATACTCTGAAGAAAATCAACAGCAGTCCCACTGTCATCAAGGACTCGGATTTCGAGAGAGAACTTCAGAATGTCGAGGACCGAGTGAGAAATCTCTTGCAGACTACCAAAGCGGGATCGGGGAGTGAGAATAAGACGTTGGTGGAGCAGATAGAGGAATTGAGAGATCTCTTGAATCAAATCGACAGGATATCACAGGGTGTTGACGTTACAGCGACAGAAGCCAAGAGAACGACCAGCGAGGGGCTGACTAGTATTGACGAGGCTGAGAATGTTCTCGATAAAATTCACGAGCAATTGACTGAAGCTGAAGATTTCTTGGCGACTGAGGGAACGTCTGCTCTGGCGGAGGCGAAGAAACGGGCAGAGCAAGTTGGCCAGCAGAACCAGCAGATGACGAACATCGCGCAGGAGGCGCGCGTTCTCGCCGATCTCAACACCAATGAGGCGAAAAAAATTCATGCCCTTGCTGAACAGGCGAGGAACACATCCCAGGAGGCTTACAATCTCGCGAAAAAGGCCATCGCCCAGTACGCAAATATCAGCGAGGAAATCAGAGAGCTGGATAATAAATTGGAGATTCTGGACGATCGTTTCATTGAAATTAAGAATCTCACTGGAACAGCAGCTGCCAAAGCCGCTGCAGTGGCAGACGAAGCTGTGGATCTACTGCTGCTCGACCTAACTGTTCCCACGGTTGATATTGAGAAGCTGCAGGACCAAGTGGAGGCCGTCAGCAATGAAGGCCTGGCCCTCAAAGAAAAGGCCCAACTGATGCTTCAGGACAACGAAAAATTGCTGTACGATTTGGAGCAAAAGATCCATAGGGGCGAGGAGCTGTTGAACAAGGCGCAAGACCAGCAGGCAGCCACTGCTGAACTCCTCTCAGAGGTAGACGGTGCCAATGAAAAGGCCAAGGACGCCGTTAAGAGGGGCAATCAGACGCTGGCAGAGGCTCAAGAGACGCTGAAAAAATTGGGTGAATTTGACGCTGAAGTGCAGAGAGAGAAACTCAAGGCGCAGGAGGCACTTCGTAATATTGAGGAAATTCGGGCTATGGTAGAGGAGGCAATACTCAAAGCTGATGAAACTCAAGTTGTTCTTAATGGAGCGGAAAATAATGCGGCTGGGGCGCGTAATATCACTTCTGAGGCCCAACGAAATGCCGACGATGCTGGGACGCATGCCAACGTAATCAGAACCGAAGCCAATAAGACAAAATTGGAAGCATGGAGGCTTCATAATGAAGCTGACAAGCTCCACGCGAGAGTGGAGGCGACGGACTCCATCGCGAAGAAATATGAGATCAGGGTCGGTGGAAACGTCAATGTCACGAATGATGTTAATCATCGCGTGGGCCAGGCTAGGACGAAAGTGGCACTGGCCAGTCAGCAGGTGGATAAAACGCTTGCTCAGGTGGCGGAAATCATCGCAGAGCTCCAGGCCCTACCAGAAATCGATGATGCTGATCTTAATCATCTTGAGGAGCGACTGTCAGCTGCTGAGAAGGAGATTAAGGCCATGAATCTCGATGAGAGAATTCGTGCACTAACCGAGGCCAAAAATCTGCAGACCCAATGGGTCAAGAATTACGAGGAGGAGGTAGGGCGGTTGAGAAATGACGTAGAGAATATCGATGAGATAAGAAAGGCATTGCCCACACAGTGCCAAAACCGTTGGCGTTTGGAGCCCTAGGTCGGCTCGTTAATACTTAAGTTAGAGTCTGTCTAATCGTCAACCTGCTTTCCTCTTTTTTTCGCCAATTCATCATTGAATTGAACGAGAGCATTACGAAATTTACTACCGAGGGTGCCTAATCTACTTATGCAAGATTAAATTCAATTGAAGCATCTAGTGAATATTTCTATCTATTGCATTTTCAGGGAATCGAATTATTCGATAATTTGATGAACATTATAATTATCTGGCTCTTCCACTGCGCTACTTAATAGTCTAGATAATTCACTAGGTGTTTCCGTTGAATTTCTTTGTAGATCATCGGGGCCCGATTATTTTCTCTTCCCTTCGCAATATTAAACTCGATACCAAAGACTTAAAGTAATCAGCTCTCAACGCAAATCACGTCTCCTCTTAATTAATCAACTGCTTGTTGATCCTATCATTTCGCCTCTGTGTAGATACATTGATGCCTTTCATCTCTCTGCTGCCTTCATTAACGTTTTTTTTTTTAGCATTTCGTCGAATAAACTACATTCACATTTGTATTTGGTGTATTGATCGATATACAGTAAGTTTATGGAATTTTTGTACTTGAACTGTAGTTTGGAATGTAGAATTTATTATCGAATCAATAAAGTTAATATTTTCAACATAGACAGGGGTATTTGTGGGGGGTTGAGGTAAAATATCTGGGGCTCAGCAAGCAGCTAACGTTAATTAAATTAGCTCAAGATAACAGGGATTATTGGTATTTTTTAATACTGGAGAATGATGGTGGAAGTCATGTTGGTAAAGTTTCAGTCGCCTGATGGTTTCATCATAGTTGAAGAGTTCTTTTATTGTAGTTTCATAAGAAACAAATGTAAAAGGGAATTGAGAGATCTACCGTGCTAGGTAATACATACAAGAGCGTCCCGAAGAACCGATATTCTAATCTCTCAATCAAGTTGATTCATTTGATTATAAATAAAATAATTAGCACTATCAAAATAGCAGTCAACACTCCAATGGCTACCCATTGTCTCCGATCTAAAACAAAATGGAAAGTAATATCACATGCGTTCCAGTTTTTCTTCACGTACTCCTTGATTTCTCTCAAGTTAATTTATTGTATACTTCATGTCAAATCATTGATTTTCTTTATCTTTTGGTTTGAGTTCTACATTTGAATAACAAGTTAGTCTGGATCTCCTTCATCCAATCTGTTTTGTGTGGATTAAAATCAACTAAACAAAGATACAACATCTAATTTTGCTTCTACATGAGGTACATATGTTGGCCTTACATTTGGCTCTATCTTTAATAGTTATTTATCTAGGTTTTTTTTTCTCTTTGTTACCATGCATTCGTTAATTCTGTTTAGTTTCAATCGAAACATCAACAACTGTTCCCTCGAATAAATATCGTCTAAACAATCTAAACTTCCTCATAGATTACACATTAGAATCACAAAATTGACATAAAATTTTGATACGAATCACTCTATCAACGAATTCATCTTAATCTTTAGTTCTATAATATTCAACGTTTAAGCCCATACCTAGTTTGACTAGTCATGTGGAGGACAGTTTGATCTAGGATAAATCAGGTTCCAAACAATCATCGACAACCATCAATAACATTTCCATTGGTTCAATATATCAGCCAGTTTTTAAATTATGACTGAATCAATCGTTTTGTTTCCCATTAAAATCTTACAAAATGTTTTTTTTTTCTCATTCAAATATCAACTATAAACGTGAATCGATAAATAGGCGGTCTATGAGTTTTCACCCGAAAAATAACGACTTCTTCCTGCTTCATATTAATTGATATTATAATATCTTCTTTGAGTAATTGTTAATAACAAAGCGAAGGAGGTGGAGTATCGGATATTTCCCTTGAGTTATTTTCTGATAGAAGATTTATCTGTGGCACAATTGCATTGCATTCTTTGGCATTTTTTTGTCCAGTATCGTTTGGGTTGTTTAAATAATAATGTGTGGGTTAACATGGAAGTGTTTTAGTCGGCAGAGCACATGAAACAATTGGTTATTGTTGTTGAGAGGGTGGAGAGTGGAGAAGTTTTTTGGGGATAAACAGATACATTGGGTACGGAATTGGTAGGAGCTGGAATGTAATTACTATAGTTACCATTGCTCATGTGGAGGACCTTAGCCATTTTTTTCATTGTTACATCGAGCTTTGAGTCCGTCACTTCGAGTTCATTTCCAAAATCATCGAGCATTCTGCAAAATAAAAATCAATTGTTTTCAAAGGCTGCAGAAAATTTAAGAATTATCTAAAGATCTCTTCAGTTCGGTGTTTATCAGGTAGGAAACATTCTAGGTGAAAATCCCAGGAATAAATCAGATTCAGAATAAACTTTATCTTGTTTGGTTTGGGTGTGATAAAATTCATAAACTCACACAGCTTGTTCATCGAGCTCCGAGTTAATTTGTCGTGAAACAGTCTTCAAGGTACCAATACTTTCTCCAATCATCTCTAACTGATCATCCTGTTGCCTCATCATGATCCCCTGCTGCTGCATCGTCTCATCGAGGAATTGTCTACTGGGACTGTCAACTTCATTCTCCAGTTTGCTGTATTTGGTCGTGCCATGATTGACAGGAGGTCGAGCTGGACTGTTATCCAGCAACGGCTGCAAAACCCAAGATCATCAGAACCCCAAGAAAAACTCAGAAACTGAGAGTTCACTGACTAAATTAATCCCAAGTAACCATTTTTATCCGAGACAAATTGCGCGCTCTCGACCAAAACAAATCTATTTACCAAGAGGTTAAAAAAATTAATTTAACAAGAGTTCAAACGCCTGTCCCAGAGGGCGTTTACTCCAGACAAGTTCAAATGATATTTTGAAATACACTAGGTCCCTTGAAAAACAAAACATAAAAAATAAATGTAATAGGATCACAGGAAAATTGAAAAAGTATCTTGTGTAATTTAATATGATAAAATTTTTTTTAAAAACGTAACAAGATAGCAGGAGAATTGAAGTGGACAAAATACCAAAAGAAAAAAAAACAGGTTACTCCACACATCTGCCGTGATCCTGTTACAAAGCTTCAGATTGATTGACACCAAATTGATTATTGGGCAAAAATCGAGTATTGAAGAATCATCGACGGGTCGAAATTGAATAAAAGAATAATTTTCGCCGTACCTCGCGAGCTGTGCGGTCCCGGTCTCGTCCTCGGCTCAGATTCATCTTATCTTTCATAATCTGCAATGAAACCCACAACAATCAGCTCAAACCAATCATCATCAGAGGAACAATGAATTATTGATACGCAAAAAAATTACCTTGACCTCGTCGCGAGTCTGATCAATGAACGCTCTGCGATAAGTAAGTTCTTTGTTGTCGATTTTAAACTTTGTAGGATTCTTCTCTACAATACGTGTGCCAGAATTAAGGAAAATATTCCATACATAATTTAATAAACCGCCGATTAAAGACGTGAACATTACAAGAATGAGTAAATTGCGCAATGATGCGGTTCAAACGGACGATGAGAGACTTAATCTACTTTTAATTTAATCTACTTTTCGTTGGCTCAGGCAAAAACTTCAGGCAAAAACTTCAAGGGGATTTCAACGGTTAATAATCTGTAGCCAGTATGAAAAGGATATAAATAGTGTCCTCTAGGTCCTCGAGGTCCCATTCGATTGATCGTAACGCATTTCTCAGCTCAGTCGTGGTCCACTCAAGTTCCTCTTTAGACACCGGAAGTCCTCCAGGTACCAATCCAATCGGTGTCAATGCTGATATATTCACTTGGGAATCACTCCAGCGTCCGTACAAACCTCGCGTCTTGTTCAGTGCTTTGCATACCTCGCTGTCAATACCAAAACCATCGAAAAACATAAATAAAGGGAAACACCGGCTCCAAAAATAGCGCTCTTTGTGCTAGGGACTCGGCGCGTGTGGAAAGCGAATTCTAATTTGCTGTGTGGAAGTCATAAAACAGGATAAGTCAACTACAGGAAGAGCTCTTTTTAATGAACACGAATTCACGTCGGAGGGTGAAAAATTTGAGAGCGTTTTTTCGTGCAGCAATAGACAGATAGTAGATAAATAAATAAATTGAAGTTCTAGGACTTTATGAATAATTCTCAATGTCATATAATTGAACAGCGAAAGTCATGTATTTTGTAATAAAAATTCTGTTGAATCTTTGATTCGAGTAAATTCCTTCAAAATGAACCGCTTAATTTAAATATATTGAAATTCAATAAATTATTTTTGTTAATTATTTCAATATTTTTCTCCCAACGTCGTCTTATCCAGTGTCAATCCCTACAAACCGATCATCTGTTCCAGAATAATTGAAATAATTCTGAAAACTTACTCTTTGACGACAAAGAATGGGTCCTCAAGCGTCATGCTCATTACTCACGGGAATTTAAAAGGGCGGCCTGTCTCGCCGCCTCACTTCCCTCAGAGTGTACCTCACCCGTGATTTAACAATCATCGGTCCACAAATTAATTCACTAATTACCATAAACCTGATTATCACAAAATGGCAATTCAAATGTCCAATTGCGGATGAAATCGGCGTAGGGAAATCGAATTAACACCAACAGGAAAGCAAAACATCTTCAATTATTTCTATTATTATTTTCTCCACTGGTATTTCCTCCTTTATTATGACGTCCGGTCGCAACGTTGGAACGACGACTGCACAGGCCAAACTCTATTTGTTCGATTTTGACGTTTGCGCACGAGGGGTGCTTCTTTTTTAGGGGAAAGCGCTGGAAGAGAGGCCCTATTGATCCCTCCAGAGATGAGACGAGAGAGACAGAGACCTGAATGTGTGTGACACATTCGATATTCAAATATGTTGCGCTCGCAGCGCCAGCGGTAATGAAATTTTCTAGTCATGCGCATTCGCCTGTCCTCGGCTACCTCCCCCTAAAGATGGTGTCGCCCGGCCATTTTGTCCACCCCTACTTGCTCTAATATCTCTTGGATTTTCCTCCTTCGCAACTTCGCATCCATTACAGCTTGGTGCTTACTCTGAGCGTCACGCTCATATTTATCGTATATTTGTCGATTTTTTTGTGTTGAATATCACCGAATTGCACCTTCATCAGGAATTTAGAGTCTATTTTCCCGTTTTTGGTGAGTCTTGTATTTTTAAAGGATTCATTTTGGAGCAGGACATGGGCCCGGTATTCTCTGGATTTTTATGGAGTCATCTACGCGTCACTCGACAGTTTTAGAAGTCAATTTGTTTATTCATCAATTCAACAGAGAAACTTTCAAAGTGGACTGAGTCGAATTTTGTAGTTTTGCTGAATATCGAGTGATCTTGAAAATTATTGATTTTAGAAAGAAATACCATTTTTTTTTTCGGAAATTTAATGAGCTCCTTGAATCGATAGTTTTTCGAGATAAACTATCTCCACTTATCGCACTTAAATATTTCATTGGTGATTTTTTTTTAAGGGGGGTTTGTTTTCGGCGTGAAATATCGTTGAGGTATTGTGAGGTTTGAGGTGAAATTGGAGTGGGTTGGATGATGTGGGTGTGGGTATCGATTGAGCACAGAAATACATAAGCGTTGGTATTTTTTTTTCAGGTAGCAACAATGTCGTTCAATCGTGGTATAAAGAGGAATTCATTCGGTAATAATCGAAGTCCTTTTAACCGAGGGAGCGGCGGTGGCAATGTTGGGGTTGGGGGTGGAATGGGTGGCTCTGGAGGTGGCAATCCTGGTAATCGAGGAGTCAGCCCATGGGAAAGCGGAGTAATGCCATCAGGAAGGGGAATTCTACCAACACCGAATAACAATCTCTCCCTGAATTCACCACAGGCACAGCTGGTTATCGCTAGCAATCTTTTGAGCAATTTATTGAGGACTCAGCAGGACTCTTCACCACCGGTAACACTTTCTGCCTTTCTAAATTCCTTCTGCATTAATGCAAACATTTTTTGACATTTTTTGATACGATTGAATATCAGGTACCATCGTTGCTGAGCCTGAGCAACAATATGAACGGCCCTAACTTCCGAGGACAGCAGGGCTTCAGCTCGCCCACAGGTCGCTTCAACGACAGACAGAGCCGAGGGAACTCGATGAAGATTCAACGATCTCAACCCTACAACAAGGTATATATCCACAATTATTCTTTATCAGGATCCTCCAACAGCACAATGACTAATGGTTAAAGAGGCCTCATCGTTATATCTCTGAATATTTTACTCCACTTATCATCGTCGCTCCGCTCCAAACCCAATACAAATTTTCCATAATGAATCTTCTGGAGTCTGATTGGAGTCTCCAACTAATCAGACATCACAGTCTCACATTCAAACCCATTCGTTAAACCCTGAAAAATCTTCTTTGTTTGAATTAACCAACAAAATGTGAATAGATTGATGAAAACAGAAAAAAAAAGACTGAAATCGTTGCGAACTCCAAGTTACCGGACGGGAATTCACGGAATTTCCCATTTTTTTCATATTATTAAAGTCGTGTCTGCGACACGTCTTACCTGGATTGTTTTCTCAGAGTCTTTGTCACTCTTAAATAATTATTTTTGTAGTTAAATGAATAATGACCTTCGATTCGACGATGTCGAATCAAGATATGCTTTTTTATCGAAAAAAAATATCTCACATTGGTTTTTCAACCATTTTTTGTTGCTTGGGTCGGTTCGACCCGCTCCAAAAACCATATAACATACAAAAACAACCGTATGAAACAAATTAGATGGGTAACCGTGCCCGCGACGGAGTCGCCGGCCGACGTGGCCCATCCGCACAACAATCTCGTGCCCCATCCCAGTCCGGCAATCAGCGTGCCGATGGAAAGCAAAATCAGCATCGCAACGATAAAAACTCTAAAGCAAATGCTAAACAAAATCAGACGTCCAAAACGGAACAGCAGGATGTTAAGAACTCTGATAATGAAATGCTGAAAACCGAGACAGTTGCTAAAAGGTAAGGATTTTATCCACTCAATATCCATCCTTCTATCCTCGCCACAAGTTTATTTTACTAAACAGGCGAATGTTAAAGATAAACATTTATTGTCAAGCACGCTCGATGTACGATAATTATGAAATTTATAGGTCACAACATAAGTGCATTGGTGATTGTTAAGAATAATTTATAGTTTTTGGTTGTTGGACTCTTTATTTGGTCCTTCGTGACCTTACCAAGGGTTCCATTATCAATAATTCGTCTTCACAGCCCTGGACACTACGTTGAAATTCTCAGAAACTCAGAAATTCTCTCAAACATTATCTCTAGTCATTCCACATGAATACTTTTTCTGTTGATAATAATCCCACAATTACACGATGTTCTCTGTTATTACACTGGATTTTTATTAATTCATCCATACAACTGTTTAGCAACGAGAAAGCAGGTGAGACAGATGACATCAAGATCAAAGTTGAGACTGAGAATGATGGTGATATTGAGATGGAGACTTCGCAGATGGAGAAAACAACGGATGAGGGGAAAGAGTCTGGTGATAAGACATCGTCTCCTGAGAAGAAGAAGGATGATGGCAGTAGCAAGAAGTCTGAGGCTAGGCATGCGGAGAGTCGTTATGCTGCTGTTGCCATTAGTCAGATGTTCTGTCATGTTTGTAATAAGCACATGTGGGATGGCTTTTCCTTTGAAAATCATCTGCGGGGACGTGCCCATCAGCTCATGATGGATAAACTCGATGAGTCCTACAAGCTCAAGGTCGATCTTATGCGCCACGAGTTGAGGGTCTCTGAAGAGCAGCGGGACATGAGTTTGACCAACTCCAAACGCCGGGGTAAAAAGGTAAACCATTAAGAATTTTATCGAAAGATAAATGATTCTTCAAAATTATTCAGTAAATATTCGCCGAATATTCTTTTCAACATTGGTAAAACCATTAAAAAAAATTAATTATAGATCTGTGATTTAATTAAAGATGAGAAATTGTTTGTTGTCAGGTCTCAGTGGATCTGAACGTTCGTGAGTACTGCACGATGTGTGACCTGAACTTCTATGGAACGTTGTCCAGTCACAGAAAGAGTGACAAACATCAACAGCTGAAGACTTTCCTGCATCCTCGCTGTCACCCTTGCGTCAAGGAATTCCCCTCGAGAATAGAATATGATGAGCACTGTCTGACGCCGACTCACATGCTGGCAGCATCGCAGGACGAGCAGAAGAAGTCTAAGAAGGTGAAGCTCCCTAAGGGAGAGTCAGAGGTTCGCACTGCTGAGGACGAGGAGAACGATTCAGGGACTCCCTCGAAGCCCACCGATAAAGACGAGGATCTCACAGATGAGACCGACTATATTACAGATATACAGGAGAATATGGATTTGACCGTGTTGAAGATTCCAACATTCAAGTATTGTCGAAACAAACAGCTACCCCTTGGTGCATCCCTTGTAAAGGAAGTCCAAGGATTCCACTGCGAGAAGTGCAAGCGTTTCATGCTGACCCAAGAGGACATGAATGCTCACTTGAAGACTACGATTCACTACAGGAATTTTTTCAGCGAGATCAAGGCACTCACTGCGCTATCATCTGAAGAGAAGGCCAAAGCAGCATCCGAAGGGAAGGAAGAAGAGGCTGCAGCCACTGAGGATGGTGAGAGGGAATTAAAACGCCCGAGGCTTGAAGACGACACAGAGAATGAGAAATCAACCGAAGAGGAAAAAGCTCCTGAGCTGGAGGAGTCAGTCGATGAAAAAGGTAAGGAAGAGGGTGACGACAAGTACGATCCTCTGGAGGCTGCCGAATCGGACGAGGAGAAAGATAAAACAGAGATGGATGTGGAAGAGGACGTTTCCAAGAAGGATGATGAAAAAGCTGCTGATGTCTGGGAGGATATTGATAATGAGGATGAATCGGAAGTTGGAAATTTGATTGATGGCGATGAGAAGACAGAGGCTGCACCGGAGACCCCACAAACTCCTCAGATCAAACCACAGCCCCAGAATACATCAACACCAGCTGTTTCTGCTTCTTCAACAACTCCAGCTGTTTCAACACCTGCAACAGCTCCAGCAACTCCAGCACCTGCAATAACACCGGCCACTGCAGCCACTCCATCAACACCGACTGTCCCTGATCCTCCAATTATCACTAAAACCCCCACGAATCAAATGCCCAATCACTCACCCATGAACAATTCTGGAAACAACTCAGCGAATAAAAATCGTGGAAGGGGTTACCGTGGGGGCGGTGGCAGGGGACACCAACGGGCTAGACGATCTCGTCGATAAACAATTCAATTGAATTATCAGAGCTGTAAAGGAGAAACTATAATCCCCGATTGAGATGAATTGTATCATTAACCCTTTCGCTACGAGTGGTGACTATGGTCACCCAATGCCATGCATACTTTTGGCGTGACGGCTCACTCAGCGAGTAGCGCGCCCATGAATGCGTCCGTAGCGAAAGGGTTAATTGAGTCAACGCTAGAATGCAAGGAGTTTAATTGAATATAACCGGACGGAAATAAATATGTAAACGATTATACATTTTTATAATGTGCAGTTTGCGCTCACTACCCAATAGGGCTTAGAATTTTCTTCAATTTTTAATCGATGATAGAATTATTTTTTCTTCTGACCATTAACCTCGTGACTAGAAATGCGAAAGACATTTTTTGTCTTGTGTGTTATTAATTGTGACGACAGGACGTGAAGTTTCATTCCGAGTACATAAATGAATGTCACGTATTTCATTAATTTCTCTTCTGTATCATGAAAGTCAATATTAAATAAATCAATTATGCTAAATAAATTATAATGTTGTAGAGATCTTTTTTCTGGTTATTTAAGAAAAGTGAGTCGGAAGAAAAAATTTTAGTTGCACTTATCTTTCTAGAAATGAGTTACGTCGCTATTAGAATTTGAAAAAAATGTATTTTTGGAGAGTATATTACAAAAAATTAATTATTGCTAGCTATTGCATTTTAATTTCAAGCTAAATGAGTCTGAAGGAATTCATCAACTGAATCTGTGTTCCACTTGTGGATGTCGAGAATGTCTTCAACCTTTCCATCTGCGTCGTACAGCTTTATCACTGGGTCCAAGCCTCGAATGTATTTAATCTGAAGATTTTTGTATTTCTTGGGACGATCGCTTTTAATAAACGCCTGGATCTGAGGGTAAGCACCGAATTTACAAGTGCAGACTTCCAAAACCGCCTTGGGATATCGTTTCGTCGAGGTGTCGTCGTCCTTGATGCAACACTCTTTGCAGTGATCCCTGAATCAGTAATTATTAAAATCATTGATTCAGTTAGATAATAATACAGATAGTCCATATTGGAGTCCTTAAACAACAAAATCTACGGATATTCGGACAATTGAAGAAACAATGGAAATAAATTGATAGGAGAACTTGCCGGATTTCATTTAATTTGAATTCTGAAAATTGTTCACACGTGGAGCAGAGTACAATGGCTTTATTGAATCCCAGGGTTTTGCAGTCTTCAGCTGTGAATTCTGCAGCGACGAAATTCGCCTGGAATCAATTATTTTCGATTGTTGTAGAATACGGATGCCAATAGAGTTGATACTTAGAGGTTATTGTACATCAGGTCAACACTCAAATGTGAGCACTCACCAGAAACACTAGCAGAAATCCATGAGCTAATTGCATTAGCTGCATTTTCTCGAATTCACTGTTAACGAATAATCGATTTGCTGACAGAAAAATATTGACCAGCAATTCTTAATCTCTTGGAGGTTCCCAAAGAGGGTTGATTGAAGTAGAGGCTAAGTTCTGGGGGTTTGGATGGAAGGGTGAGGCGAAGGGGTGGAGGGGGAGAGGCAGGGGAGGGCGCCACACGCAATGCTGAGGTGTCCATCAAGTCGACGGGGTGAATTTTTTGTTTTTTATTTGTTTAACTGAAATTTAGTCGACTCTAGAACGAGCGGAAGGGAGAAGCAACATCTTGTGGAGTATCAAATCAAAAAAATTATTTAATATATTGAAGATATACTCCTAATGAAAATATATTTTTAGAATGAGCGCGTTGTCTACTCGGCAGCGTGCTTGGCTAGCACGCCGACGGCTGGGGTTCGCTCCCGCCAACATTAATTTTTTTTTTTTTAATAATTCCTATTTTTTTTTTTTTGTAAATGGCTAATTAATGGAAATATCGTTTAAAAACTGAATATTTGAAAATCGAGAAGATATCCAGTGAAATTGAAAAATTAGCAATTTTTTAAAACGATACTTTTGCAAAATATATACTCCTAATTAAATTATATTATTGTAATGGTGCGTTATCCTAGCGGTAACGTGCTTGCCTATCACGCCGACGGCCCGGGTTCGATCCCGCCGTCATTCATTTTTTTT
>NW_011887759.1:247140-325802 GCF_000806365.1 Fopius arisanus
CTTTCAGTGAAACTTTCAGTGAATAACTCCTCGATTGTTATGTTCCCCTGATACTTTTACAAAAATTTTGAATTTTTCACTTGCAGTGAAAATGTCAGTGAATAGCTCCTCGATTGTCATGTTCTCCTGATACTTTTTCAAAAATTTCGAATTTTTCAATTGCAGTGAATACCTACCTAAAGAAAAAATTGGAATGATTAAAAAAAAAAATGAATGACGGCGGAATCGAACCCGGTCCGTCGGCGTGCTAGCCGAGCACGTTACCGCTAGGATAACGTATTATTATAAAAATAATTTTTTATTAGGAGTATATATTTTCAATAAGTTTCGTTTTCAAAAATGTTGAATTTTTCAATTTCACCGCATATCTTTTCGATTTTTAAATATTCAGTTTTTAAACGATATTTCGATTGATTAGCCATTTAAAAAAGATAAAATTGTAATTATTTTGAAAAAATAAAAAATGAATGACGGCGGGATCGAACCCTGGCCGTCGGCGTGGTAGGCAAGCACGCTGCCACCTAGACAACGCGCTCTATGCATAAATAAATTTTCATTACTAGTATATCTTCAATCTATTGAATAATTTTTTTCGTTTGAAAATTCACAAGATGTGGCTTGCCCCTTCCGCTCATTCTACAGTCGGTTAAATTTCAGTTAAACAAATAAAAAACAAAAATCATTCATACCGCAGAAAATAAAATTCACCCCGTCGAATTGATGGACACCCCAGCATTGCGTGTTGCGCCCTCCCTCTCTTGGGGTGCAGTACTACGATGCCACTGGGGTCACTCAAACCCCCAGAACTGAGCCTCTACATTAGTTAATCCTTTTTGAGTCAACCAATCGCAGAACGGCAGATGAAAATTTAAAATATTCAATCTCCGACAGGGGGCCAATTAATTCTTTAATATCATTTCACCGTGTTCTTTTTAATTGAAGGCAAGATAACTGGATAGGTAAATAACGATTGACATATTTTTTTAAAAACTGTTATTATTATTAATCGTAGTAATATGATTATTGACAATGACGCGGCTATGTGCACATTAAAACACCTTATTTTTTATCTTACAAGACCAGCTTTCTTGTACACTATTTACAGTCAACTAAATAATCTTAATCCATAGTATATATAATATTTATATAATATTTCTTGCTTCTTTGCTTTATGTCACTTGATTTATAATAAAACTATCTTGTAAAATGATTAAATTCATTAGTTCATCATTGTTACAGGTGTATTTTCTCTTCATCTATTCCTTTAAACTCTTAATTTATTATCGTCATTATTTCAATTTTCTCATTTTATATGCTTAAGAAAGAGAAAACAATTGTTCAGTTAAACAAATACATCTCACGCCTCATCACCATAAATCAGTTGATTACCTCAGGTTTTCTGTACAATATATAGGCTCTTAAAACTCTTCAATCTTATCACTGAGAATATTTATTTACAATTACGAGTGTAAGGGTAGTATTGATGGGGTTTAGAGGATTTATTTATTTTCTTCATTTTATTTAATTACTTTTTTTGTTTTAATGCTGAGTTCATAGTCTCATTGAGTTTGTAAAAAAACGACGAATGAACAATTGTCAACGGAAAATTTGTAGAAAGTTATTATTATAATATTTTTTTTTCATTAAAATTCGAGACAGGCGCTCGAGAGGGTTTACTAAAAATTCACTCCTCGTTATCCTAGATTTGTAAAGTTTTTGAGATTGCTTCGAATATATTTCGTGGGACAATCTTTGGTGTATCGATTACGCCTCAATAGTTATCCAAATATCTCGTTTTGTGAATTTTTTATGCATCAATCTCTATGAAACTATAGAAACAAGCCGATGGAAGATATGCTAATTTTTCTCAAGTCCATCTCGACTCCAATCCTTTAGTCATTCGATCTGTACTTGAGTCGTTCTGAGGACTCGGACAGAATGTCAGGGCTTCGTTCCTTCGGAAGATAAAAAAGATCGCACGGTTGCACAGCCGTTTTTGTGAAAAAAACGAAAAACTTAACATTGAGGATTAGTTCATTTTTTTTTTTCATATTTTTATCATTTTGTTCAATAGAAAGTAACGAAGAAGCATGTGAAAAATGTGAAAATATTGAACGTTATTTACACGTGTAAAATTCATTTAATTTATCTTCTTCCCTTAAAGTAGTGTGAAGACACGTCAGAATGACGCGAAGACATAACACCCTGGAATCCAGGGGTTTATCATCTCCTCGATCATTCGTAATAACTATCGTTATAATTTCCACATTGTCCGGATAATCATCTCCATGTTTCCTCACTCATTCATTTACAATCTATAAAAAAAAAACACTGGTAGATCAATGGCACGAACAGGTGGTTTCATTCACGTTCAGCCGTGAGTATTACGTACAGCATTGATAAATGAAAGGAGAAATACAAGAAACGTTTGACGTTAATCTTTTAAAATTGTTCAGACTGTGAATTAAGAAAATGTGCGCACTTAATTAGACCGCTGAAGGAGGGACATTAATAAATAACTTCCGCCAATGATTATGATACAACTGAGAAAATAAAAATGGAAAGAAAATGGAATTTCTAGCGCGACTAACGTAAAAGTTCTCTATGTTAAAAAAATATATGCTATGCTGTTCTGTTCTGATCGGTTTTAGCTGCAAATGTACAAAAAAATACAAGTGGCGAACAAAAAAAAAATAAACGAAATTGTTAAAAAAGGTCAACTTAACTTTAATGACTCGGCTAAAAGGACAATTTCATTACAAAAATTTCGATTTTTTTTCTTCTTCACTCGAGTTTACATTTTTCTTTTCATGGCCATCAGATATTCTTCGCTTTTGAGTTCCATGCTCTATTTTTTTTTAATGCTCGTTCAGAACGATCACTTTTTTTTTTCACAGTAAATTTTTTCGCTCACACACAGACATATTGTTCACTCTTGACTTTTCCTTTGATTAGTAGTCACTCTGATGTAAATCCATAATCTCGGGAAATATACTCTTAGTATTTGTTTATTAATTTTTTTCTATATCTAAGGGTTTTTCTTTAAATCACAATTCAACCAGTGATTTATCCAGAACGTGATTTCAATTGATCTTGTTTCTCAAATTTTGTACAGAGAGGAATTCCAATATTTCCCATGACAATAGGTCAAGGTATCAATCGTTATTGCTATCAAACAAATAAATTAGTATGTTGTTAAAAAAGATCTCGAACATCATGATTGCGCGTACAGAGCGTTTGACAATTTCACAATCAAAATTTTTAAATCATGCCAAGTGAAGTCGAAAGACTCGGAAAAAAATCCACTAGAAAAAAATAACCGAAGTATGCACAATGATTACAAAAACAATGATAAAAAATCACACCGAGTGATACCTCAACCTAAACTCATCACGAATTCCCCATGACTATATAAAAAAAAACATAATGTACATACAAAACTTTACGGTGAATTTGTCGGGGCACTTCGTGATCAATTCACTTTCCCCCTCAGATCATATACACATAGTATCAATAATTTACATTTTGAAAAAAAAAAAAAAAAACTAGAACCGAACAATGGAGAAAAAAAAAATAATCACAAACAAAGAAAAATAAAACTGAGCAAAGTTCGTTTCTCATTTAGTTTTCTCTTAAAAACGAGTCACTTTTGTGTATTGTGTTTGTGTACGTGTCCAACACTGAAACATTATTTATTATACATATATGAATATTATTATATATACATTACTCGGATATATATATAATATATACATATATATCTAAAAACTTCTTCTCTTTTGTTTATCTAATAATAGTAAATAAATCTAATAAGAGCCATTGATTACTGTATTTATACAATTATCATTAATTATCACCTAACTTGGCATCCTTGGGGTAGAGGCGCTGCAGCTGGACAACCCGGTGAATTGTGGCTCGCGGTCGTTGTCTGACTGATCAGTTTCATGTCGTCCTCACTGGAAGTCTTTTTATCCCCACTCTCCTGACACCTTGCATCCCCAGCATCTTTATCAGCATCCGTTGCAACCTGTTCAACGGTATCAGCCACACTATCACCTGCATCACCTGCATCAGTTGCCTGAGCACTGGTACCAGCTGGCGCTTGCAGCTCGTAACCCTGATTGCACCTCGTTAATTTTAACCTGATTGGTGTTACCTTGGCAGACCTAACATTACCAACCGATGTGCTAGAAGTGTTTTGATCAACCGGTTGTTTTTCACTTGCACTATTGTCTGATGGATAATTGGGATCGCTCTTCGACGTATCAGTCGTTCCAGAAGTTCCACCTCCCACTCGTCCCTCTGGATTATCAGGCTGACTGACACGTTCATTATCAGCACTGCCCGATGCCTCTTGAGTTTTGTGATGACCCTCAGTCCCTTTGCTCAGCCTTATGATGAGCTTCGTCGTTGATGTGCCACCCTCCAGTATCTGCACCCTACCCTCTTTACCCTTCTGCTTTTTCCTTCTCTTTCCATTCTTATCCTTCTTGCTCTTTTCCTGGGTCATCTCATCATCATCGAATCCAGCCATTATCATTCTCCTGAATTTCATGCTCTCTCTCTTTAACTCCTCAATACTCGGTTTTGATTGTATGTTACTGAGCCTCTTCTTGGGAGGCCTTATCTTACTCCTATCTTCTTGCACAGTGCCCATCTCCTGTCCCATGATGCCAATATTGCCTATTTTTATTTTGAGCTTCGGTGGTGCACTGTTTACAACACTCACCGGTGTTTTGGGCTGTCTGCCGCGACGTCGATCGGTATTGGTACCACCAATGGTTCTTCTACCCGATGTATCATCTTCAGGCGCCTCTGGGAAGCCACCACCTCGATCTTTCCTCCTCTTCTTCTCCGTGCTATTAGCGTCTACCACAGCCCTGTAATCCTCTCTAGTCGGGAATACAGCGACTGATTTAATCGCTTTAGGTACTGTAATCACGGGTCTATTGATCGGTGGAATGTTAATTGGTGCAGCCGCGATACTCCCAATGCCAGACTCCTCGGTGTTCATGTCTGCTTGAGAGCAGTACTGTCTCAGCAGCTCCTTCTTTCTCATTCTTCGAAGATTCGAGGTGCCCGATATGCCTGAGGCACTCGTTGCTGATGGCGTTATTATTGCTGGGGCTTGCTGAGCTAGTGGAGGCACTGATGATCCTGCTACGTAATTCGCGTCCAAGAATGGACCCTTGATCTTGACTTTCAACTGATTTCTCGAGTCAGATAATGACATTTTTATACCATCACTCACACTCGAAGACATATCCATGCTTGGATCACTGAAATTCGTTTTGGAGCTTGAGGCGTCTGGTTTCAGATGTAATGCATCAACGAGTTCATCTTCCATGTCTGGTAGGGCTGGATCTGCTGAGACACCTGAGAAGGAGCCGAGGATATGATTGGCGTAAGTTTGAGAATGAAGAGAGGAAGTCTGCCCCTCAGTCGTTGAGTTGTACGTTCTCATGTCGACGGGACCAGGTAGAAGAGGCATCACTGAATCCGTGAAGCCCTGGCTTGCACCACCAGTGACTTCTGCCATGCTGCTGTACTCAGAGACTGGTGGAGACTTCTTGTGAATAGTTGGACTCGATAACGACTGAATTCCCTCCTTGGAAATACTCGATTCACGTTTCTCACTGATATCCGTCGACTTCTTCCGCTCTCTCATTGTTTTCAGGTCAGCAATGTTGGTCTCGTTGGTCGAGTCCTCGTCAGAATCAAAATCGTAGACAGTTCCCACGAGTTTGTTCTGAATGGAGTCATCGCTGTGGATGGTATTGCTGAGACTCGGTAAAATAGTAACTGAGGCATTCTGACTGTTTCGCCCTCTTCCTCGACCCCTGCCCCTGCCACGTCCACGATAACCCTGTTGAGAGCCCTTAGGGGCTCGAGGCCGTCCCCTATTGGTGGCCGGAGGCTTGGCAGGCTCTTGTCTGGGGGATTTCCCAGGCGATTTACCCTGGAGAGAGCCAACTCTCGCTGACGTTCTCGTGGGTTTGGAGGGACTCTTCTTGCCAGGTTGACTGGCCTTTTGATCTGGCACCATTGGCTGAACATTCTCAACCACTGGCTCCGGTATTTGCTGGGCCTCGGGCATGTTGTTGGCAAAAGTAATGGGCAACACTGAGGAGGTGACCTGGGGCTGTATCGTCTCGGGTGTCGGCTGCTGCTGCTGCTGCTGTTGGTGTTCCTCCGCGGGCTCATGAATGGGAGGGGGTTGGGCAGGGGGTGGAGTAGGAATTTTCGGTGGTGATACCATGGCAGCAGTTAGAGCCATATTATGAGAGGACGAGGTAAAGGCTGCTGTGCAGGGAGAGGCCTGCATGTTGAGAGAGTCGTCCAGGGGTTTGGGAACATGAGGTAGTAAACTCTGGGGCGTCGGAAAGGGGGCACCGAACACCGGTGGGAACATTCCAGTGCCTGGAGAGGGATAGGGAAGTGGTGCTGCACACGACTGAGGTGGAAAGAGTGAGACTGGTCCCGTGTAGGCACTGGTGTCGGCGTAAGGATGGTAGGGAGCACCCTCCATCGAACCCGGGGGAAATGGCAAAGGCGCCATGTTCTTGTACGGTGGAATGGAGGCATGCTCCTCCGTGGAGGAGGCAGACGTTATCGATGAGGATGTGGATCTTCTCGAGGGTAACACCTGACTCTCTGCCCACCTCGTGTCTTGTCTGCTGTTGTTCATGTCGTTATAGGGAGAACTGCTTTGAGTGTAGTCTTGTCTAATATCAGACGATGCATCCTCCTTCTCCAGACCCCTGTCAATCTCACTATTCTGGTCGTCCTCAGTATTGGGCAATCCCATCAGATGTCTATTCACCATCTCCATGGGTATCATCTCCTCCTCTCCTGGTATTGGTAATGGCTCCAATGGCCTTGACTCTGGGTGTTGGTCCAAATGAGCTCGTACCATTCCGTGTCGCTGCTGGAGCAATTGGTATGGATCCTGCATGTTGAGATTTAATTGGGGATGCACCAGGGTATCAGTATTGTTTTCTGGCATAACCGAGGTAATATCATTGACAAATCCATGTGAGTATCTGTGGTTTTGGCTCTCCATTAATTGATTGAGATGCTGCACGTCATTGGGATTAAAGTTCTCCATGCTGGGAGGCACCCACCTTTCGTCCGCCTGCGCCCTATCCAATTTCGCCCGTTCAGCAATCGCCACTTTACCGGATGCCAGGTCCTCGCTCGGGTAGAGTGTGTAGGGCTCGGTGTTGTTTGGATAACACGTTTTTCGCCTTTCCTCGATTGAGTGATTTTTGTGGCTTTCTTCTGGGATTTGGGGGACCTCTCGAGGCTTCTGAGGGGGTTCTGGTGGTAATGCCACTTCCTGGGGCTTTGGCTCCTTCGAAGGGGTCTCTGATGGCTTCTTGGCGGGGGGTGGCTCGTCCCTTTTCACTTCCTCGGGTGCTGGGGGCTCCGAATCGAATTGACCGGTGTTTGATTTCTTGGAGAGCTCCATTCGGAGCTTCTCCACGAGGTGGAGGGTTTCTCTGGCGCTGTCCTCTTTAGTATCCTCCTTGAACCAGAGCTCATTGTTGAAGGAGAAGGTCAGAGGAGCCTGACGCTCCTCTGGATCCCTGGGTATACTGAAACCATCGTCGTTGATGTCATCATTGAGAATATCCTGATCAAAGTCGAATAGTTCAGAGACAATCGATTCTTTGCACTGTCCATGCTGAGGTGAAAATATGGAACGATTGATTGACTTTCGTCGCTTGAGGACCTCTTTCTCGAATTGAACATCTGGCATCTGTTTCTCGGGTAGTGTATGGGGCTTCTGGAACGTCTCCTGCTCCTTGTCGACGGCTGGATTCTCCATGACTATCGTGAGAATTCCACGGGACTCTGAATCACCCTTGTGATCCCGTTTTCTTCTCAGGACATCGACAAGATCATCCGTCTGTTCACTGTCGCAAGTATCAGGGACTTTTGGAGTTTCTTCACTGGTGTGGTTTTTACGTCCCTCCGGAGCGTGTGATCTCCTTTCCTCAAGCCTTGTGGATTTTTCCTTGTGAGTATCTTTGTGGATATCTTTATGGACATCCTTGTGGACATCTTTGTGGACATCTTTATGGGAATCCTTGTGAGTGTCCTTGTGAGGATCCTTATGAACCTCTTTGTGGGCATCCTTGTGGTCATCCTTGTGAACATCTTTGTGGCCCTCTTCACTCAGTTCTTTCTCGTGCCTCACCTCGGCCCCCTTTGCCTTGAAAAGTTTGTCGAGGTGCTCCCGTTTCTCCAGAAATTTGTCAAGACCCTTGGAGGACTTCTTAGGACTATCCCGTTCAGCCCGTCGCTGCTTCATTTCCTCCTCCAGAAGGAGCAAATGCATAGGACTCTTGTTGGAAATTTTCTTCGATTTCCTGTCATCCTTGGGCGTCTCGGGACGCTGTTTAGGAGTTCCCTCGGCTTTACTGGACTTCTCCACGTCAAGAGACACCTCATCGCTCTCCTTGGATCTCACCTCGATAATCTCCGGGAGTTCTTTCTCAATAACCTTTTCACTTATCCTCTTGTCATTTTTCTTGAGCGTAGATGCATTCTTTCCAGGTTTGTCGTCTTTCTGAGAGACTTCACTCGATTTTCGCTTTCTTGTCTCGCTGGATTTTCCCCTTGCTGTACCACTCGTACTGGACTGATCCTCCTCTTTACGATTTTTGGTGGTGGACTGGTGCTGCGACTGGGCTGACTTACTTGGTGATGTCTTTTTAGATGACTTGGTCCCAGATAAACCTCTCGACCCATCATTATCTCTAGACCCACCGAGCACACCCTGGTCAACACAACTTTGGGATTGCACTGATTTTTTATTAGCAACATCTGGCGCTCTCGTTGAGTCGTTTTTCTTAGCTGTAGGTGTTGATGACGATTGCCGCGACTGGTTTGAATCCTTGGTGACAGCTCTACCTGATTCTTTTCTCTCAGTAGGCGGCGGTGGAAACTCGAGTCCATGCCGCCCGTCGGAAGTTTTAAGCTTCTTATCAGGCAGCTTCTTGAGTTTCCGCCCAGCCCCTGTCCCCCGTTTATCAATCCCCTCCGCGGCATCGTCACTCATAACAGCTTTACCCGAACGTTTGGTCGTTATTTTGTTCTTCGATTGATTACTGGTATCACTCTCGGACGACGTTGACGAGCTCTGGGCTTTCTTCTTCGATGGTGACGTAGATCCAGCCCTGCTCTTGCCATCATCCGAATCACTGCTCGACTCTGATGAGCTGCTGCAGCTACTGCTGGAGCTTGAATCACTATTCGTACTGGAAGACGCTTTCTCTGGTAATTTTTTCTTGAGAGCTTCCTCTTTCCTCGTCGACTCGTCCCTCTTGATGTCTTTCTTAGGCTTCGCCTCGGGAGACTCCTTCTTGGACTTTACCTCAGTCTGCCTGTCTGCTTCGGCCTCTGCTGGAGGTGCTTTGGTACCCAGACCACTCTTGATGTGCTCAGCCGCTTTTTTCGCCGCCTGTCTCTGTGGTACGTACGCCAGTATCTCACTGCCATCACCGAACTCCTTATCGAAGTCGTAGATGTCATTGTTTTTCGAGTCCTTCGAGGTCTTCCCCTCCTTGTGCTTCCTCGAGGGTTTATCCTTCGGCTTCGCAGCTTTGACTTCGTCAGGCGGTGATTTGATGGACTCGGGTTGTTCCTGAAGTGTCTCCTTCTTTCCCTGCGACCTCTGCATTATCTCTGAGGCCTTCTTGGCGGCTTGTCTCTGGGGGACGATCAACGCTGACGGAATATACTCCTTCTCCTTCTTCTTTGATTTAACATTCTCCTTATTGCTCGCCTCCCCATCCTTCTGATCCTTGCTGAAACTCTTCATCGAGTTCTTAGCACCGTCAGCAGCTGAAAATTGTTTGACCGCTGCTTTGGAGATGAAGGGGGCGGACTGGGTTGCATGCTCCTGGGAATCTGAGTCAGTTGTGTATATGGCAGAAGCGGCAGAAGGTCCGACCCTCGTGCTCGTATTGAGTGGCAACAATTCATCACTGTCACTCCCCGAACCACTGCCAAGCTCCTTCTCCATGTGCTGGAGTGTTCTCGATCTAGTCCCCGTGCTATCCTGCTTATCACTCTCACTGCTTCCAGCTGGTCTCGGTCTGTCCGGTGCACTAGTCTTCTTCTGCTTTCTCCTACCAATGGTTTTTGTTGGTTTCCTCGGGGTTATCGCAGTGGTATTTGCCTCCTCCTCTGTACTCGAATCAGTTTCCAACTTCATTTTAGCTTTACTACTGGTTTTACTGGTAGACTTGACAGTTGGTTTAGCAGTATCTGTCTCACTACTGCTAAATGACGATAAATCACTAGTATACAGACCTTTTCTCCTGACAGTTCCATTGAAATACAATTTCTTGTTGGACGCACCATTGAAATCCGTCTGTACATTCTTCTTATCATCACCCGATACCGGTGTTGGTGACTTCTTACCCTCTATCCTGGCAATAATGGTGTCAAAGTCGCGAGTGTGATCCTCACCATCGGGATGTGAGTATAAACGATCGTAAATCGATGGACCGTGATTGGCCTCGGCCACAGCAGCTGCAACAGCTTGCGGCAACTGTGGCCCAGACAAAACAAGTACCTGTTTATGAAATGTCTGTTCACGCAATCGTAGAAACGTCCTGCATAATTTCTCACGCCTATTAACCATATAACAAAGATTCCTAACTCGTTCAAGATCCTGTCGTAGTTGGACAAAGGTACGCATCTTCTCGAGATCAGCGGCCTGTCCCTGTGCCCTTGCACCACCACCTGAGAGTTCGCCACATCGAGGTGCAAGGAGAGGTTTATTATGACCAGCTCGTCTCTTGAGTTTCCAGTAATTGTAGATGTAAACAATACCATCAGGATCAACGTCCAACTGCTGGGACGTGATGTCCTTGAGATTAACGTGCTTATCAAATTCAGCCTCGATTTCCTGGAGTTTAGCTGCCCTCGCCTGATTTTTCTCCTCGGATGTCATGTCCTTGCGCTTTCGCCGCCTCGACTCACCCTCCTCCTCCTCAGAACCCGCCTTATCACCTGCCCCACCACCACCAACCCCAACCTTATCCTTAGTATTTGTTCTACTGTGTTTTTGACAGTACGATCTCAACTTCACCCCGTCATCGGCCATCTCATCCTCGATAATAGCCTTCATCTCCAAACCGTACTTAAATGCACATGTTACGTGATAAGCTGTTTTACAAGTTTTTATACTGCACTGTATGCAAGCACCAACTCTTTCACGACACAGTACGCATATGAGTGCCCATCTACTCTGTGGAATACTGGATATTTTAGTTATTGGCTCCATACGTTCCACACAACCAATACTGACTTCTGGTATCCACAGGGCACAAGATACGTGGGCCCACTTTTGTCCACTACGCGTGCACTTCATTGCACCACCTTTATTTGGGCACAGTACACAGTCAGGGCGCTGGCTTAGAGAGCAAGTGCGGCACAACCACGAGCCCTCGGGTATTGCCGTTATACCGTAGCATGCCTGATGCACGCAGATATTGCAACAGTCGCAGAATACCATTTCATTACCCTCCTCCGAGTCCGGTGATCTGCACACGTCGCATATTACGTTCTCGTCGTACTCGATACCGAGGCCCTCTTCGTTTTTCACTATTGTTTGGATCCGCTCCCAACAACGAACCTCCAGCTCCTCGATAACACGCTCCAGCTGGGGCTCCGTGATCGATGGTTGACCAGCCTGAAGCACATTGTTGTCAATTAGCAATTTTTCATTCTCCTGTCATAGCTTTCGAATTAATGGAAATTTCCATTAATTCGAAAACTATCAATTTTAGGAGAAAGCATGAAAGAACTTTATTCCTCCGAAATTCAATCACCTACAAAAATGTCATTCAGTGTTTTCATTTTAAATTCATAGTTTTCAAGGTAAATTGAAATTTGATGTGGATGTCCGGTTATCAAGTTTAGTTGTAATAGTAATAGAATTTCATTGATTAAGGAAATATCGTTGGATTGGATTATGTCGGATTCTCCAGTTTATGGGAGGGAAGAGTGTCGTTGATTTACCTGAGCTCTCTCGCCGTTGAGTACTTCGAGCCATGCAATATCAGTATCATCGAGATCATAAGCGCACGCCTTCTCAGCTCGAGTCGGTGTTGTACTGAGGTGATGGTCGTCAGAGCTGAAGTAATCGTCTCGTGATATCCTTATGAATTTTTTAGGCCTGTGACAAGTGAAAATTCGGGGTTATTGGCGCCATTCCAGGGGCACGAGGGAAAATATGGTAAAATGCTGTAAGTCAGAATTTAATGTCTCGTTAATTGCAGATTAATCTTGACTGTGGATTTTAGGAGAAAATGTCAAAGGATCTTTTTCATTAGGAATTTCATCAGCTACAAAAAAATCCTGTGATGTCTCCACTCCAAATCGATAGCTGTCGAGATAAATCCATAATTTATGAAAATTGTACGTTTGACTTATTTCACTTCACTCTGATGGAACGATTTATCGTGGAAAGATTAACTCTTGTGGGCAATTCGTGGAGATAATTAAAGGGGAATTCAAATCGATTTGGTGATAACGTATGATTTTTCTCTGTACTTGCACACTTACTATTTTCCCTAGCAACATTAAACTATAATAAGGAGGAAAGTAGGTCATTTGGATCATAAATTATTGATTGATTATCTATTTATCTTCGGATTAGCAATATTAGACGAAAATGCTGACAACCAATTTCCGAAGGTTCGCGAATTATTAATCGAAATCGTCTCAACCCAAAATGCTCTAATCAAACTTTCTGTGGGATTGAAATGGTATCGAGGATAGGGAAATATATAATTTCAGTGTTTAACTCAAAAATATCTTCGTAGCATTGTCTCGTGGAAGAGTCTTTTGATTTGAAAGAACTTCATGCGTCCACGAATGTTTGGACAAAGAATGAGAAAAATACTCACAATTTAAAGTCGCCATGGATCTTATTGAGAGGTGATGTTTGAGTGACAGTGACCATGGGCTCAGGTAATGAGTCCGGATTAACTGGTACCTGTACCCCCCTCTCCCATTCCTGCTTCCACTGATCAGTAATAACCCAGTATTCATTAGGACTGAGTGGCTCACTGTCTGGCAGTTTCATGGCGCTTATAAGATCCTTTCGAAACAACTCAGCTGGTGCTTCAGCTGCTGAGCGATTATATATACTGGATATTTTGATATCACTGAGGGGTCTTGGTGTCCATGATGCACCACCGCTAGCACCATTACCACCAGCTGTTGCACCCTGACTCGACGACGCCATCGTTTCCTCCTCCTCGGACGGTCCCAGGGCAGAAGAGCCAGCTGATGCTCCCGTTGCCGTTGGGCCCAGTCTACATTTGCGCCTTTTAATTGCCCCCGGGCAAGTCGCCAAGTCATTATCGTTTTTGTTTATTCGTTTTCCTCGTTGTGCCATCACTACCTTTACGACTTTATCTAGAGGCACATGTAGGTGAACTTGTAGTACCCTGTGAATCAAGGTGAGCATTCAATGGACCCATCGGCATCCAGTAATTAAGAATTATCATATTTATATTGTTACTTACTACATAGCTGTCCATATATTTGTTTAGTAATTCCGTCAGTGAATTCCCCTCAGAACTGCAACAAATTTGATAATTCATACAATTTCCGTTGTGCATCACACCGTCTTGCTGTTATTGTTGATAATCCACTGATGAAAACCAATAATTTATCCACATTTAGGTAAATTTTCACTTTTCACAAGCAAACAATTAACGGCACAAGTACCTTCCAATAACAAATGCAACATAAATCCCCATATTGACGTTTTACTGACTGAACTCAACGTTTTGACATCAATATTGCTGGATTACAACCCGTGGAACATTGGTAATAAGTGTAAAACACAAAATAATCACCATTGACTGATAATAATCGATCAGCATCATCTGTAGTTGCAATCGCCGTGTTACCAGCGGCCACACGATTTATCAATGATTATAAACGTCAAAAACGTATCAACAAATCCTCGATTAACGTTTTAAACGTATAAATAACGTTAATAATGCCTTGTATTCTTCATTCGATAACTTGATATTTGGTTTTTGGGGGGGCCGCCTCAGCTGTGGAATTGAAAAGTAAAAAAGAGGTTATAAAAAAAACGTACGTCTCAATGAAAATAAAGATTGAAATACGTCAAATACGTAAACTGATAATTGTCAAAGCCCCTCAATTACAATATAATGGCAAAATAATATCCCCCAAATGCGTTAATAAGATGAAAAAATTCACAGGAGGTTTGCTACCCATCCTTAAAGATCATGTAAACATTTCATATTGTCGTTATACTCCAAAACACCTCAATACCATTGTTATATTAATACAACAGCACTCACATCACAATCACGTTTAACGATGATTTAATTTGTTAACATAAATAAACATCGTTTATGCGATTATTATAACGAATAAAACGATGGAGATGTGTCGTTCTAAGCACGAACAAAATGCCTCACGGCTCCATTACGCTGCCTGTGCTCCTGCTGCTGCTGCTGCTGCTGCTGCTGCTGCTGTTGCTGCTGCTGCTGCTGCCCCAACAACATTGACAATACAGATGGCACCACTCTGTACTAAATATCGCGCAGTACGCTCCGCTAAAATCCTAGCACTCCTTCAACCATCTCGCCCATTAAATCCCTTATTATTGATCTATTAACTCCATATTATTTTCTATTTCCCGTCTCAACATATTGTCCATCACGTGAGTCATCTCTAATCATCGATCTCAGCTATTTCATTATATTTTTTTTACACCCCGAGATGCTCATACCGCTCATGAAATTACCCCATTTTTTTCATTTCAGCATAAAATCATATCGAGAAACTCGCAGGATAAGTGGAGGTGCCTAACCATGTCCTCATTAGAGATTCCAGTTAATGTATATCCCGTTCGTACTCACTCGAATTCATTGGTAGGTTGGCATTTTTATTGGAGTCATGTCTCTCTTATACGCGGAGATTGTCTCTGTTTTGGCCATTTTTTTTTTTCGGCGGCATCTTCGAGGTAAATTCTTTGACGTTTGACCGCCGGTCAAATGGTGCCATTGACCACGCGCACCGATCTTCCTACGCAACGAATCGATAATAATGTATATGTATTTTACATTAATGTCGGTGGTGAGGTGATGTTTGGCGCCATCATGCCTGCAAACAATAAGAGGGAAAAATCTTTTCTCCTGTCACGTGATACTTCAGTGCGAGAGGAGAGAAGGGGATTTTTTATTCATTTTTGTTGGGTGTCTTTCCTCCTCTCCCGCATCAGTCGCATCTTCTGGAAGGGGATTATGGATCACTGAAATTTTTATGACGAACAGGGGAGGGGATACAGGTAGAGAAACGTCATAACGCCCCCTCATTTATTTATTTATTTACTTATTTATTAATTTTATTACAAAACTGTCTGAGAGAATGACTTGGTTTTATTCATCAGATTTTTTTTGTGCAGCTTCTGTGAGAGGTACAGATAGAGTGACGATTTCTCCCTCTGGAAAATCAGAAAACTCCAAAAACCAGTTTACAATGGCGGGTAATTACCAGCCAATCAGGGGAGAGCAAATCTCGAGGACTTTCCAAGAACTAGTAGAACTGTCATTCTTGAATGGTGGGTTGTGTATCGTGGGACTCGTGGGCGCTGCTTATCGTCTCAAAAATCTGAAATCAGAGCAGTTCTTTCTTTTTTTTTTATATTTTCTTCCAAGTTGACCGGATTCGTGGTAAAAGTTAATCTTTTTGAGTGAAAAAAAATGGAGCAGGTAAACTTGTGATTCAAGGCAGTTTTGCTCATAACCTTGCTCTCAACAATTGATATCTCATTTGTTATTGTTTTGATTCCACAGGACTTGAAACCAAAAATTGATCAAGCCTGCAGGGTTGCCGAGGAGTTCACAAAATTGTACTATGAAAGCTTGGATAAGAGGCGATTTGTGAGTTTATCTAGGTTTGATTGGAGTAAACAAAAACAAATAATTCTATTGCTTGTACTCACGTGTCGTTGAATTTTTCTTGATGAATGGCTAGATGATATCGAGACTCTACCTGGACACAGCAAGTTTGATTTGGAATGGAAATGGAACAGAAGGAAAAGATGCTATTCAGAAGTTCTGGCTTGATTTACCTGCAACAGACCACACAATCACGACCCTCGATGCTCAGCCCATCACTGGTGACTACCGCGTTCATTTATTTATTTATTAAATATGAAATTATCTGATATAATATTGGCTTGCAGGTCCTGCAGTCTCCGAGCAGCTCACCTTCCTCGTTAAAGTCAGTGGCCAAGTGAAGTACCAGGAAAAAACACCGCGACCATTCACCCAGAACTTCCTCATAACAGCTGTTGGAGACAAGTGGAAAATAGTGAGTGACTGTTTCAGAATGCAGGAGGTCATTGAAAGCACTGGTTGAGCTCAAAATTTCAACTTAGAGTAACCAATGCATCTGGGGAAATTGATATTCCAAAGAATCTTTGACACAGAAAGATAAGGACATCTTTTTTGACATATACTTTTTATTCTCAATCCTATATCAATGTATAAAGCAATAAATTTTGTATGAGCGAATCAGTACGTTGGTCAATTCTTTTCCACATTCTCATTTTTACGTGTACACTTGATGTTTTTTTTGTTTTTCGTGAAGAGAGGAAATTAAAATATCAATGACGATCGAAAGTTATAAAATAAATACGCGTATAAATAATATTAAAATTACTATAATACACATTATTATATAAAACATGATAACTCGTATCTATGATTTTTCATTCATTCCAGTATTTCAAATAGTTGTTCTTCAGTGACTATAAAGACGTTTTGGAGTAGATTGAGCACAATCGTTCAGAGGTGATGAACTAAGACAGAAATTGTTAGAAATTGTTTCGTACGTTGTCCCATAATTATCACAGGGTAAAAGAAAAATCATTTCAATTGATTGATGGGGGGCCTTTGAAAAGAGCCACCTTTAAATACAGATGGCAATATATTGATTCGATGAAGAAATGCTCGTTACATGAAGAGGGAGTATAGGCAGTGTAGAATAGGATTACAATCCACTCACTCGTTGCTACAAATGATCATCTACTCTTTTTTGTTTCTGTTGTTAAAGCGTAATCCCGATGAAATATTTTCTGAAAAAGTGGGCGACCATCTCCTCGGGTTTACGCTCTGGAAGAACAATGTTTTACTGCATTCCCACAGTGTATAAATGAAGCGCACGACACTCAAGGACTTTGATTATAATTACATTATCCTCATCTTCAGCCCACTGGAATTGGCAAATTTGTCATCACCACACGGAATATTTCAATGTAGGCGCACAATTTCTTAAATCAGTCATTCTCGACCCAAATTTTACGTCTCTTTGTTTTTACAAATACAAAATCGTTTATATTGTCCCTCGATACGCAATGAAACTGTCCGGCTTGTTTTTCAACTGATTTTTTTGTTCACTTAATTTCATATTTATAATTAAAATGCGCTAAACGCGATTACGATATACTAAGCGTTTATCCTCATGACGTTTTATAAAATTACACGTCTAAAAATGAGTGATGCGACAATAGGATTAAGAAATAGGTTTTGTTGTTTTTTTTTGTTTAGCAGTTTCTCGTTGGGTTTCGCATGCCAGTGACAAACTCGACAAAAATGACGAAAGAATGAAAAAATATTCCCACAACTTTGATTTTCCACATCCACTTTTTGATCACAAAACTCGAATCCAAGACTACATTATTTTAGTATTCACCCCCATCCGTACTGCGTAGACATAGAAAAAACCCTCAAAAAGGTAATTTTAGTTTTTCTTTCTGCAAATATAAATCGTAAATATCATATCATACCACTTCATAAGTATAGTATCAGGCTATATAGCATCGATTCACCGATTAGCTTTTCTAAAAATGATGTATCTCCTTAATTATTAAAAACTTCTGGCTTCGCTCGAAAGAGAAATACTGTTCCTTCGGTCGCTTGTTTTTTTCCTAATGACTTAGATATATGGTTTATTTATATATTTATATATATACTATATCTTCATTCAAAGATAGAGCCCCACAAAAGAGTTGAGAAGAGCCCTCCCCATTCCAGGAACCACGATTTTTAATCATCAGAAAAACGTTAAACCCAACAAATGGAAAATTAAAAACAAAACCTACTTGCCTGAATTGAAATATTTTGATTAAAAATTGCATTTATCTCTGTACCATATTCGTCATGTCTTTAGTCGTATTCTGTACGTCACTAAGTAGTCTTGTATTCTCTGTGATATTTCTCGTACCAGCAGCCCTCAGCTGTCTCGCCTGTAGCTCCAATCGTGACATCAAATCTCGAAATTGAAATCTGGCGTGAGGTGGTACAGTAGCACTCTCCACCGACGTTATGCTCTGAAGAAGCCCATGAAGAAGTCCCACCTTGTCTGACAATTGTAGCCAACTGGCCATGACGATAACAGGTGTGCCTTTGAGATTAGTAATGCTCGTTTCAATTGCATTGACTAACTCTAAGACGTCGTGTTTAGCTGCTCTTCCCTCTTTACCAGCATCCTCGTCGTGTGAGGACTTGTCACAATTGGGAGTTGCATAAATCGAGGAACCAAAGTATTTAGCAGACGATCCAATGCCCTTGGAGGGTTTTGCAGGCACCACTGGCTTCTCTGAGTCCCCAGAAGTATTAGCAGGATGCCAGGTGCGTCCATCACTCTTACTGGTCGCCGAACTCCTGGTGGAAGCCCCACTATGATCCTCTGGGCTTTCCTCCCCAGGATCCAGAACATCCTGTTTTGCGATTCCCCTCGCCCCCAACTTGGGACTGAGTGGTTGATTATCAGATGATGCCTCCTTGTTCTCCCAGAGTCTTTTCAAGCTGCTGATGCTGCCTGTACTCCTACGCTTGTCATCCCCATCATCGGGCTCTGAGGCGTCAGTGCTCGGGTCCTCTGATCTTCTATTCTTCTCCTCCTGCTGGGACTTCTCAGCATTGTCCACCTTCCTCAGTCTTGCCTTGAAATCTATTATCTGGCTATCGGTGTTCTCTTCTCGTGGATTACTTCGTTTGTCCACTTTCTTCAATTTGAAACCTACATTGCCAGAGTTCAGTACGTTTTCAGTCATTGGGGAAGGGAGTTCCTTGATTGTGGGCTTGTCCGAGTGATCTGGAGGCGGCTCCATACCCTTAACATTCGACATTGCGTATTCGTTCTGAACGACTGGCTTGATACCGTGCTCCATGCTGAAGCTAGCACACAATTCTGACAGCAATTGCGATGCAGGATCTAGTGGGACTGAAGAAACATTATTACACACGTTAGTTTTCTTCGTTGACACGATGTGTTTGGCATCAGCATTTTGTCGAATTTCGTTGATCAATTTGAGCTCGAGCATTTCCTTCATCCCAGGCTTTGAATTGAATGTATCATTAGTGGATTCATTGTTAACTGGTGGTGGTGGAGGAGGTGGTGGGGGTGGGGCCTCGAGAGGAGGTGAGAGAATGCAGCTAGTTTCGTTTTTGGCTGAGCCTGCATCTTTTCCTGGTCTGAATGGCACTTTTTTCTCGTCACATGACTTAGTGGGGCCACCAGAATCACTAGAGACCTCGCGACGTCTTAAATTCACACCGAAACGTGTTGATGCCTCCTTCACCGAGGGCTCAGCTGTTCTCACATCGTTATTCTTGTCGTCCTCGTCTGGATCTTCCCTTGATCTTCGTTCAATCTTGGATTTTCTGGTGCACACTGGCGAGCCCGAGGGTCTCGGGGGATGTGTGGCCTCGTTAATTGATGTGGAGTCGTAATGTTCCTCATTGGGAGGTGGTGGAAGGTCAAGGGGAGGCGGTGGAAATTCAAGATCAGCTAGAGTCGGTTGAATTGATCTTGAGGGACTAGCTGTTCTGAATGTCGACGTGTTGGGGGCACGAAAAGTTCGAAGACCAATGGTCTCAGGGTTGTTCTTTCTTCCCGACATGCCGCGACTCCGTGGGGAGTTTGGAGGCTGATAGGTATTGACAACTCCACTGGATGAGTTACTTCTTGTCATTTGGGGCTGATTTCGAAGATTATTTTGACGAGGCGAGAGCGAACGGTGTTGGGATAACTCTGTGGCTGGATCGTGGTGCTGGGAGTGAGATTGTTGTTGATGCTGCTGATGCTGCTGCTCAATTATGGAAGGTGCCTCACCACCAGACGGCATTCCACTCTGACGCAGCGACTCCAGGTAAGCCCCGATTCTCGCACCCTTGGGCAACGTGCCATAACGATTTATCGCACGTTTAACATTTTGCACTTCCAGGGCACCCACGTGCACCAGCTGAAACAACATTTCATGCTCACGTATTTATTTAATGCATTAGGAATTATTGTTCTTATCAGTTTTCATGAAAAAAAAAAATAAGCTGTGACTATTCAAGCAGTGCTAGATGCATTTACCGATGGACTCTGATTGAATTTCAATGATTTTGTTGTTAAAAAAGTGGGAGGCAACCAAAAACATGGCACAACTACTGGCTACCACCTTCGTAAAAGCTTCGCGTATTTGTTTTTATTTATTTTTTTTTTGTTTTCTTTTTCTGTTATTTATACCTTCTGTGGAAGTACTTCCTTAGATGGATACTGTCGTGTTTTAATTTGTTTCTGATTGCACTGTATGTTGAGCTCTGGTGATGCAGATCGCTGCAGTGGTGGTAAATTTGGCTCGGCAGTACCCTGGGACCCATCGCCATCCTCATCCATCTCGCAGCCTGTCGTTGGTACTGAAGCCATTGTCACGAGATCTCGCGTGATACCTGGGTTTTTTCAAGTTCAAATAAAAAGATAATGTGTGTACTGGGGTTTTATCTCGATTATTTTTTTTTTGTTTTATTTTGTTTTCATTTTTTCATTCTATCCACGCTGGGGTGAATCATTGGATGTTGATTATTTGTTTGTTTATTTTCAGTTATAAGATGCTGAAGCGTAATCGATCAGAGGTGGTGGCAAGCGCTGTTCAAAGCACGAGCGTTTCTTTAGTTACATTGTCAATTATCGAAATTTTCTTTTGCTCAGGTCATTCTCCGTAAATCTAAGTCAGTGGGTCTTGATGAACTTTCATTCTAGCTCCTAAGGGCGTTCGGATTATTTAACAAACGCATTTAAATCGTTCGGGTATTAGTAAACTCACGTAACACTGCTTGAACTCGATAAAAACGTGATGAGTCGATGAAAAAATAAATGAGTCAAGCTACGACAGTGAATATTCCATACGAAAATGGTATGAGCAAAGTGACAGGGGTTCTCACTGTGAATATGATAAAACAATATTATAAATTCTACGATTACGATCGCTAATTAGAATGCCATGCAGATATGTACATTATTGATTGTGTTCCAACGTATGAATAGAATCTCTCTAAAAAAAAAAACCTAAACGCTTTCTCTAAAAATTCAACAACACAAATTAGACAGAATTTTTATAAAAAGCGCTAGATTGTCGAATGAAATTTTTTCCTCCTCGACACTTGTGAATACAATAAAGACTTCGATAAATGAAAAGGAAAATTGAGAGTGTAGATCGGGTTTGGTGAGATCTACGAATGCATGACTTCATAAAAAAAAAAATTGCACTATGACTAATTATACATTCCGAGCTGTCCTCGTGATGACAGAAATCATACGAAAGAACAGCTTTCAAAGGAAAAAGAAGATTCCGGGAGAATGACCCACGTAATATTACACTGTATTTTTTATTATTCAAACCGAACACAGATTCTATGCACGATGCAGATTATCGAAGGGATCGAGGCTCAATAAAGATTTATTCAAGATAATTTGTATATTCTCCATAAGCGACACGTGCATTATCTTTTATGGATGCTTAAAATGTTTTGAGATTCAGTGAAATACCTTCAAAAACGTTATCAATACCATTTAGATCGGTCCCATCGTCTAACGTCACAGTGCCTACATCAATATTCTGCTGATCTTGCTCCTGGTAAGCTGAGTCACGAAATGAACTGCACGACGACAGCAAACTGAACACAAACACCAATTCCAATTAATATTGACGATTTTTTTTCAAATAATTAATGAAGTTGTTCTCATATTAATTAATTGTTCTCACCTTGTTCTCTTGGGGGGAGCTGGTGCCTGTTTGCCTTTCTTGTTAGTCGATCGACGCATCTGAACGATACTGCTATTACCTTTACTCGAGTGACCACTCATGAATGTACTCAGCTTGGTAACACTACTCGCACCATCTGCATCAATGGAAATCCCATGAGTTATTGATTCAATACGACAGACACTGAATTAAAAGGTAAATGCAAGAATTACAATTTTGACCTTGCGTTAAACCTGAGGTAGACAGTTGATCGGACACGAGAACAAGGCCATGAATATTCCCAGTACTTCCAGTCTGGGATTTTTTATAGGACAGAGTTGGAGTATCACCTCCTCCCTGCAGTTGCTTCTCCACTTCCTCGCTGATACTGGAGTCTTGAAACATATTCTCGAGGGAATGATGAATTTCTTTGAATGTCGGTCTCTCGACAGCACTCCACTGCCAGCACTGGCGCATGAGTTCATAAACCTTGGGTGGACATCCAGGTGGACACTCCATCCTGTATCCCTTCTCGAGCATATGATACACATCGGTTAGATCGACTCCAGGATAAGGCGACATACCATACGTAGCAATCTCCCAGAGTAGAATGCCAAACGCCCACACATCAGATTTCGTAGAGAATTTATTGTAGGCAAGGCCCTCGGGGGCCGTCCATTTGATGGGAAATTTGGCTCCAGCGTGTGCAGTGTAAGTGTCATCCCTCATAAGCCTTGCTAAACCAAAATCAGCGACTTTCACCAGGTGATTTTCCCCAACTAGACAATTCCTCGCGGCCAAATCTCTGTGAATAAAATTCCTACTCTCGAGGTAGCTCATTCCACTAGCAATCTGCGTCGCCATGTGCATTAAAACCACAGCATTGATTTGGTGTTTGCTCTCGTTACGCAAGTAATCGAGAAGATTTCCCTTGCTCATGAATTCTGTAATGATGTAGAAAGGTGGTTCACGTGTACAAACCCCGAGCAATTGTACGAGATTTCTGTGCTTCATTTCCTTCATTATGGCAGCTTCTTCGAGAAAATCTTTCAACGCCATAGTGTCCTCCTTGAGTGTTTTAACAGCAACAGTCATGTTATATCTCTTCCAAACAGCCTCGTAAACGTCCCCATACTGTCCACCCCCCAATTTATGTCTCATGACAATGTCAGTGCGATTGATCTCCCACTCATCAGGCTCGGGACTCAGGGGAAATACTGTTGGCTTATTATGTTTGGGGGCTGGATAAAGGAGTTGCGTTATTAATCCATCCGCCAGCATTGAATGATGATGTACGAGTTCAGCGAGTGTATTAAATTTACTCTCAGTTGTGACAAACATCTTTCCATCGCTATCCTCATTTATTCTGTAATGATAAACTCTTCCCTCGTATCTTAATGAAATACTTCGTTGTCCAGGACTGCTTTCAGACTCGCGCACAAGAAAGCTGCCATTTATTCCAGAGCTCAAAAGATATTCAGCAGCATTTCTCGCTATTCTTCCATGATACCAGGAATGTTTTTCCAATGAATTGACCGGTGTCACGTAATTAGATGGCACCCATCCCACTTGACCAGTGCTCGAATGGGCTTCACACCATTCGCCACTTTTATTGTAACTTAATATCCGAACTTGTTCACCTGAAAAATACGAAAAAGAAAAAAAAACGTTTTAGATGGAATAACGTTGGAACGATCGTTGGTTAGTAACTGATTGATAGAGAGAGGGGGAATTTGAAGCGCCAAGGAATTGGATGGATAATGAAAGGGTGATACCTTTTTTTAAGCTAAGTTGATTCTCCCCACCAGCCTGAAAGTCATAAAGTGCAACAAACAATTGTGGATCATCTTCTTCCTGTGCTAAAAGATTCTCCTTGCTCGTCCATCTGTTAGCAGCCTCGAGTAGACTGCCACCAGTGACACTCGAGTGTTGAGAAAAATTAGACTGCTGTGACAGTGACTGGACACTTGAGCCACTCGGTGGATCACCCTCGGGCAAGGCAGGAATATGTGGTAGAGGCCTACTTTGCAAAAGTGCTTCTGCAAAAAATAATATAACAAAATGAACAATGTAATGGAGAAACAATAACTCAAGACCACTCATATCGAAAGACTCAATCCAATGAAAACAATGAGAGATACGAGAGTCATTCAATGAATAAAACAATAATCGTGTACAAAGGAAACAAATAACGAGACATTTGGAAAATCAATAATGCATACAAATGAAACAGTCGTTTGTGAAATAAAAGAAGCATGGAGATGGAGGAAAAGGGATGACAAGGAGTGTTGTAAAAAAAAAAACACGTTCATGAGGGAGGTGGGAGGAGAGGTTGAAGTGTGGATATGAAGAAGGGACTCACCGCTGTGCTCGGTAAAAATATTTGATCCGATGAACCGCGATTCCTTGGGATTTCTCGGCTGCTTTCGGGTCTGTCTCACTGTTGAGCCGGCTGGTAAAATCCTGTCCTTGGTCTGTTGAGCACCCATCGTTTGACAATTACCATAGCCCTTGCACTGCTCTCAATCTCTCAATCCTTCCTGACTCCCCCCCGTGTTCTCCCCCTGCGTTCGACCCTCCTTTTTTTTATATCGAAAGACAATCCACTGGGTATCCTCTCTCTCACTCACTTCAACCCCCTGACCGGTTTGCCACTGAAATGTGTATCCCGAGACAATAACTCCTCCGGCGCATCGACTTCCGCCACCCCACCAATTACGTTTTATCAACAGTTCCCTTCACATATTATCGCAAAACCCACGATTTTTAACACTGAGTTTAATCAACATGAGCACTCGTTAATACTATGTACGAGCTAGACTAAAATAACACTGTTTGACGGGGCGAGATCTGCAGTTTCACATCGTCCTCGCCTTTTCCCTTGGGATCTATCCGCTGCCAGTTCCTTGGTTGATTTTTTTTTTTAATCACACCGAGCCTATCACTCCCTCTGTCCTTTGCATGTCAATTGCATGTCGGACACACGACAACGGCCATATTTGACAGCTTTTGATGTCGATTATTTGGCTGTTAGGTGCATTGCCACAGGGCGAGGAACCCGAACCAGCCGAGGGAGAGGAGAACACTGAGGAGAGAATCGAGAGAATCACACGGCATTCAGGGTGGGGATGATGTACAGCTCTGGGTTCTATTCGTTTTATTCAGCGAATTGAGAATTTCTGTGGGGAAATCTCAAGAGTTAGACGTGCTTGTGCCTGTTCAGAGTCCTGAAAAATCCTGGAGGGAGAGAGACACTCTCATTGGTCTCCCCCCGTCTTTTTATTTTTCTAAGGACTTTGCTTCCTTTTTTCCCCTCTGATATTTACTCATGGCTTTTTCAGAGGTTCCCCATGGGGTTCGCACAGATACAAAACGGCCAATCCAGAGGAGGATATGCCCTCGGAGCCAATTCCCATTGGAGGATCACCTCGGGTTTCGTTACCCATAGAGAAACATCACCCGGACTGATTGTCCACGAGAAAACTTGTAAGGAACTTGATAACGGCTGGGTTTCGTTCGTACTTTTACAACTCTACACCGAGCGCCTTCAACACTGTGGTGATAAATCGCACCGCACAATTCAACATGAGACAAGAAAATACCTCCCGAGCAGAGTTGATAAAACAGTGTTGGTATGGTAATAATTATAAAAACTTGCACATAATTTCCTCCTCAATTGCTGGTAAGTGTCAACTTATCATTCTTTTGATACATATTCAATCTAAGGGATGCCGCTGCCCGACACATAAAGAAAAGTGGTGAGAGTTCATTTTCAGGGCTTTCTATGGAAAACATATAAATAGTTGATATTTTTTTATGAAAATCTTATAGATTTTTTTTATTATTGAAAAAAAAACCTGTGGAATTTTGAACAGTAATCGGCAAAACAATATTTCCGTGGAGTTTCAGGGGAAATTATGACGCGTTCACAATAACGCGATCAAGTCCATGGACTCAAATCTAAACTATTTTTTTCGATATTGATTATTTTTATTTGACCACCCGGATCCTCTCCGAGGGGTAGGCACAATTCTCTATTTCTTTGCCATTTATTTATTAATTCTTTCATAATAATTGTAGCTTTCATTCATCATCATTATATTTTCAATAATGAAATAATGACAAGATATTTTTCAAAGTTTTTTGTCAATATATTAAAAATATATTCATAATATTCATTATCCACGAAGATATTTAATTATATGAAAATTGAATTCAATCACTAATAATTAAATTTAATTACTAATAATTAATTTTTCTGTTTTGCTTCCTGAATTTTTATTTATAATAATGATAACAGTTCTACGACACCACGTCTTTGGCACCCAATTTTTCATGAGAAATGGATAAATATAATAAATATAAATAATAATGAGGAATGGATATAATGAATAAATAGAAAATTTAAACGAATGTATTCACGAATCCCTATAAGTAACGAAATCGTCAATAATAATTATCAATGCTATTAGAAAAGTTGGGGTTAAGTGAATAGTTAATTGTTTTAATGAGAATGAATAATTTTTTGCAGACAGGAGAGTTCTTTTTTTTTCAAAATGAAAAAGAACATTTGGCAGCCCCCACTCTATCATATTGAGTTTGAGTTTGGAGTTTGAGTGTGTAGAAGAATGTACATATACTGAAGTGAGGGTTAACTTGCCTGGGACCCCCACTCCAGGTAATTATCACTAGCAACCGTGTTCCCCACTCTGGATGGTGAAGGATAGAGTAATGGTAACTTGAGTGTTATGAGAGTGCAGTTGTTGGTCGTGGATTGTGGAATGATGGTAGCAGGCCGGTCTCCTAGGATCCCGCAGCCGCAGGGAGCCGAGCTGAGCCGAATAGAGAAAATAAAACTCGAAAGGTGTAGGTTGCATTTCAGTGAAAAAGGCCGAATGTACCCGGGTGGGTGTACACACAATTACCAGGCCAACGTGCACCATTTCGGCCAGTACACCAGGACCTCGCATCACTCCCCAATCCTCCATAAAATAATTCACGTAATTTATCAATTTACCATTGTGCCATAAACGACTCGTTACGGGCATTTAAACGAGACATGGAATAAATTATTCGTATAAACACATATGTCGTGAGGGATTGGGACGTTGTCATCGGAGAGTGCAATCCAGTCGCTCATCATTTGTTAAGGAATTTTTATTTGTTGAGAGTTTGTGGAGACGCTTGTCAGGCTGTTTTTTTTTTCTCTTGATTTTTTTTTTCATTTCATTTTGTTGAGATATCGAACGTCGAGTGGAGACGTGTGTGCTGGGTGTAACAAGCATACGCCTCGAGCAAGCGTTTACCGTAGGGCTTTCACAAACACCAAATGTGCCTGACTCTTGTAGCTATTTATCCAATAAATATCACTGATGAGTGTGAAAAAAAAAATAGTGACAGCCATGGATATTGACTGTCCAATTGTTAGTCTCAAACGTTCCAGTAGTGCTCCTATGATTAATGAAATCAGTGCCACTATGTCCGTCAGCTCACCATCTACATCTGCGCCGAGGTATTATTGCATTTATTTTACATTAAATTTATTTTTTGTCTGAATATTATTGACATTATTTGGCTTTAAACTGGGGGGTGTTAGGAGGCTCGGGGTTGTCATGAGGTTTGTCACGATTTATCAAGGTTTTTTAGGCTTCTTGTTCAGATTTTCTACCTGCATGTTCTTTTGAAGCTGCTGGCCACAGCAGCAGATTTTGGAGCGTTGTGGATAATTTTTTATTGACCACTTGCTCCACTCCAAATGACGATTTTTTAATTAGTGAATTTGGTCAGGGGTTTTGAGAATTGACTGTGGGGAATGCGGTAGTGATTTTGCTGACAAAATGGGCGAACCTTTGAGGGATCGTCCAAGATGCAATTGAGATTAGAAATAATTTTGGAGAAAGGGGAGAGATCGGTCAGTCGTGGAATTTGATAATGTGTATTTGACAGGGGAAATTATTTTGGGTTTATATTTTGAAGGGTTTGGTTAAAGAAACCACGAGGAGAGAGATCCTATGAGTTATTTCTCTGGAATCACTTTGGGTTGCGATGAGGGATTTCAAATGCAACACATTCCATTGGCCTGAACTCAAGCTCAACATTATTGCAATTTTAATTGTAAAAAAGTCTTACATTTCCTTCTCACTTTACTCCTCCACTCAAGGACATTTTCACAATTGAAAAACTTTACTAAAGATCCCCTTTTATCAGAGGACTTTTTTTCTTCATTCCATAATTCCAGTTTTTGAATACAATTTTTAATAAATATATAAGATATTTCTAACAAATGAGGTGAAATGAACTTCAAGTTTCAGTAGAATAATTTTTACAGAAAAATCGAACTCCATTGACGAATAATAATAGAGTCATTTTTCTGGAATACTCCAACGGGGTATTTGGATATTTTGTGATGGCATTATTGTTCTCCACCGAAATTTTAAGGGAGATTCATTGGGATTTTCTATATAATTCATTGTGTTTTTCTCATTCTCGTAAGTCTGGTTCCCTCTCGTAAGTTTTAGATCCCTAATCAAATATTTGAGAACACATGAGAAATTTACGGAAGTAAATACTGTTAGAATTTTTTTCGTGATAGTCTATTCCCTCAACCGAATAAATGATTTTAGGAAGAAATGACGGTGCGGCTTTTTGTAGCTGGAAACATTTCGAACTGATTTATCAGGATTATAATTGCCACTTAACAAACTGTCGAAATCAACATGTTCAATGCTCAATTTCACTTTCATTACTTAGACCTTCCTTCACAAAAAAAAAGAAACTAACAGAGATAACGTTTCAAAAATTCAATGGAGTCTTAATAGTCTATTACACGAACGGTTTTAAAATAGAAAATTCTGCAGTTAATTTTGAATAGGAATTATTATCAGTAAAAAGCTTCTGGTTGTATCTCCAGTTCGTGTTGTTGATAACGATTTCTTAACAAAGTTGAAATAAGACAGAATTACGGGCAATAACGAAAAAAAAAACACAAAGAAAAATGAAGAATTCGATATGAAACTTTTGGCTTCACACGTTTGTACTAAGTAATTTATTTGTGTGTACAAAAATTACTAGCTACAAATTTTTCCTTGTATTTTTCCTCTTTTTTTTCCGTATATTCCACGTGTTAACTCGGTTTCTGCTATATTTATGAGGAAATGATTCTTGACGAGTGTCTCGACATATTCAAAAGGAACGTGACGTTTCAATGGCAGAGTTCTGCAGTTTTTCTGATTGTCGTTATCTTATGAAGTGTAGATAGACTATTCGTCTGCACATGCCAGTAAAATATGACAGAAAACATAAAAGCAAAGTATTCTTGAAGAATAATGCGAGAAACTGCATTGAAAATTGATACCAATTGTATGAATAATCGCTAAAAGTCTGGGATCCACTTGGCAGGTCTGGAAGGACGTGAGCATGAGCATTGAATAGAATCCATAGTTGAAGGTATCAGAAATCGTGAATATGGAAATTAGTGATGGAGACAATTGTGTCGAGGGAAAGTATTGACTTTCCAATGGTTCTTGCCACGGTCCTTGATATTTTGGGATTAATTCAAAGACACAATTCCTGATCTCTAATTATGAAGTGGTTTAATTTAGGTTGACCTGATGGAATAGTATCCAATCTCATTCCATCAGATTAACATGTAATATCTCCAATGGAGAGTAAGATTTTAATTCATGTAATCCTTCAATTACTTATCATGTTTGATATTTCAGGGATGCAGTGGCAACTTTTAATCTATTTTCCAATACACCGAGAACGAGGCGATTCAGCACAAGTGTAATTATCATTACCACTCATTATCGTTAGTGTAGTAACAAAGTAATCGATTGAGAGGTCAATTTTTCATATCCTAGTGGCTATAGAATTATCTGGATCACGCTTCAAAAATTACTCTTTTATTTTCGCTCTACTATCTTTGAGGGGGCATAATTTGATCTCCGAGATAAATAATTTCCTTACGTGATTCTTGGATTGGATTAATTATTCATATTTTCGAGGATTTATTGGTTTATATCTGAAAGAACGAACGATATCCAGGCACTTTGGCAACAATTAATTAATTATTGGTATTAACGTAGAGAATGTTTATGGTTTTTAAAATTAAGCAGTAAATCAAATAATCATGTAATTATGTTGTACTGCAGAGTCCGGGAAGCGCTCCAAGACTGACACCACGTGTGAATCAACTGAAGCAGGAAGAATGTCTGGATGTTGCTGGTCGCGAGGCAGCCCATGAAAAGGAGATTCACAGTGCAATGCAGATATCACAGTCCTGGGAGGACCTGACACTAGAGGCCGAAGGGCTGTCCTTTAAGGACTCCGAATCGCCGACACAGCAGCTGAATAAATTGGAGAGGCATATAACGAAACGAGTGTTTGATCCACTCAATCTGAATCTACCAGCGAGTGGTGGACCACCATTATGCTCATCTCCATCGCCCACGAGGTCGCATCTTGGGCAGCGCCAGTGCTATTCACCTGGTTTGCACATGGTCAATTGGAAGACTAATTTATCACCGAGTCCAACGAGGAAGGCCTTTGCCACTAGGCGCAGTTTGAGTCCCATTGCTATTCGACCGAGTTGTCTGGGGCCTGTCAAGAGGAAGTTTGAGCTTGATGATAGCAATGGGGATCAGCTGCTGCAGCCACCCGTCAAGCGGACGTCAACGCTAGTTTTATCAAGTTCTCCGAGGTGAGACGATTTTTACAATTCAAGTATTCACTTAATCTTACAAAATGTACTTTCCAGGTTGTCAAGTCCTCTACCAGGGACGATAAGTTCTGTGGGAACTCCTGAGTCGTTGTCCAGCGTAGACTCCCCAGGTTTTTTTTCATTTCGGCCTGTAGACAGTCCGTCCCCCAGTCGAGTGATAACGAATGGGGATGAGCCCATGAACGAAGCCAACGATCTGATTAAAGCGAACGATGAGGTGCAGGTAGATCAGGTTAGCCAGTGCAATCACAGGTGAACTACTTCTTTTGAGCAATCAATTATCGTTACCCCATCAATATTCAATTGTAACCCATAACAAATTCAACATAACAAGATAATTCGTCATAGTTGTCTTCAATTAGTGCGTATTAAATGAATTAATTAATGCTGATTGCTACTTGCCCAAAGGTGCCAGATAAACGCAAAATTTCCTTATCACGTGGGAAGAAAATTCAATGGAAAATTCTAAGTTTCTTGCAGAATCCTATCCGGTGATTAAATTTTTGCCTAAAATTTGTCACGTTAATTTTTTGAGTTTGAGAGATCTTCCCTTCGAGGGATTATTAATTCAGACATCACAATTTCGTTTTAACATTCTTTGTTTAGAACTTGTTGATTGCTGAGTGAAGCTAGAACGAAAAATATCGGACAATTTTTTTTGCTGTTTTTCGAAATTTCATGATTTCATGCAGTAAAAATAACCGGCAAAATTCAAAGTCTCTTGATTTTTCAATTGGAGATTCGGAATTAAAAACACAGAGAATAGGTATTTTTTGTGCAATCTGTTGAATATTTAATGATAAAATTCTGGAATAATTTTTCGGTTCCTTCGTAATTTTTCAATGAGACAAGTTGAAAAATTAAAATTGCAATGAGATAAGTTGCATTGGAAAATAAATTTCCAGTAGAAATCAGTAAAAGTTGAAATTTCCAGTTGACATTTCCTTCACACGATTGATTATTCTCGGATGAGTAAAAGTAATAAGGAAAAGTGTTTGGAGAAGTCTCCACTTTTTTGCGTGAATATTTGCAAGTGTGACATTTTCATCACACAATAATATATGTATAGTTATATATTTTTTAATGAGAAACTCCATTTACCTGACTGTGTTGGGAGGGTGTATAGGCGAAACTTGTTGGCGCATCCAGTCGATACAGTGGCCTCGAGGACAATGAAAAATCATTGTAACTCGCTTTTTAATAATTATCTATGTTTTCTCTTCGATTACGTTTTCCACTTCCTCGGGGCCTGTACTTATAGCTAGTCTTTTTCGTTATCATTCGAAATCCCATTTCTTATTGAATGGGACGAATTACGCGTCGCGAAACTAGGACGTAGCTTGATTTAACTATTTAATTCAGAGCTGAGTGCCATAAGTGTAAAGAGACTGTTGTCTTTTTAATAGTTTTGCCTTCGACGCTGATGGGTATTTTGAAGATTCAATGTTGTCTTCTTAGGAGAGTCTCTTGAAAGTCCATTTAGAATTTTGTGTGAACATTTTTTGGATTTTAGGACAGATTAGTTGAGAGAGATGATCAACTTGTTTTTAGTTATCCTCTATTTACAAAGGAACCACTGAAATTTTAGTTTTCCCAAACTTCTTTTAATTTGGTGTAAATATAGATTAGTGAACAAATTAATATTCAAGAAGTTGATTGGATAATTTTCCTTTGCTTCATGTATTACCTGCAACGGTATTTTTTCGTGATTGTTGATAGAACTTGAAAATTCGATGTATTATCCTTCAGAGATCACGAAGACTTTCAGATGTAAATCGAAATATCACAATACCTTTTGTATTGCTTAGGATTTTCTTCTACAGAGAGATTGCAACATTTCTCGAGAGAAAAGACAGATGTATTCTCAAGACAAGTCTTCATCGAAAAAATGTCTCTTTGAAAACCATTCGAATTATCATAAATGATTTTGGTATGAAAATTTAACAAGTGTCTTTACATGAGATATTTCTATCAGTAATGGATTATTAATACTTCATTATTTTATATTACTAATAAGAGTATTTCTATGTAGACTTTTACCAGAGTGTTATTTTTTTCGTTTTTAAGACAAAACTTATTCGAGAACTTCTGTTCCCTCATTAACGAGATGATTTGAAAATTACCCAAGGATTGTATCAGAGTGACGTGCACATTATTTTCCAAACGTCTTAGCAACTTTTGCCCGTAGAGAAAAATGTCAAATCATCTCGCTCTCTCGATATTGTTTCAAGAATTTTTTTTTCTGAAAAAAAAATGCATTTTTTTCTGAAAAAAAAAATTCAAAAAACAGAAAAAAAAAATTCAAAAAATTCAGAAAACAGTTAAATTATTTTAATCAATCAATTCTCATTATTATTTATTCTACATCACCAATGAATTGATTACAATAATCATAATTAATTGAATAGTGTTATATATGGAACAAAATACCTCGAAAAATCATGTTCTCTCAATTAAGCTCCACTTACGATTTAATTGTTCTACTTCCACTTTAATGAATTTTCACTACTTCGTTACTAATAATTCTCCAATCACCGGCACTCAGTTCTGGATTTGTAAATATCCCTGTACCTTCATGAATTAAAGGTAATGTAATTATTTAAATTGCGCATATGATGAATAATGTGATCCGAAATTGAATAAGTGAAATGGCGAAAGAAATGATCTAGTGATTATTGCGAACGCCGAAGGAAGCTTTTGAGACGTCATCACGAATGAATTATTTAAAAAAACTCATTTCAGAAGTTTTCTTGCTCCTTCACTTTTGTACTTTGAGAGTGTTCAAGGAATGATGCAATTGAAATTTAGAGGAATTATTACGATAACGTTAGGACGGCATTGATTTCCCTCGAAATAATGCAATTATGCTTCCTACTTCTAAGACTGAAATAAAATTCGACGTTTTCTTTTTTCCTCCCATTCAACGGATTTACCCGAGTACACAATGTTCTCAGTCGATAATAATACGTATCTTCCATTTATTGAGGAACCACATAACTCTGCGAGGTAATTAGTATGCAGAAACGATCCCAGTGAGACGGGGGTAAAACGGAATAAGACGATTCTCTAAAGAATTGTGAATTGGTGAATTTCATTTAATATTTCTCTTCCACTCTTATCGAAGATTGATTCGCCTCAAGGATTATTCTTTCGACGGAAAATATTGATAATGGAATTTTTATCTTCAGATTCGATCAAATTTTCTCAAAAACTCACAGGAGTTCAATCCACTCATTTCGTTTTACACTGTCTCCACTGATCTCATATTTAACTTATGGAGTGTCTGCTCAACTTTACGAGATGAGCCATCAATCATATTCAATAGATTAAGTACAAATTGTTTGATTGAGTCATTACTCAGGATTGTTAATGAGTAATAACTCGATTTGAACGGAGGAAATAATATTATCGTAGGTGTATTATAGTAATTTAGGGCGTATCCAAGCCTTACTCGCATGTATAGTGAATGACAACTACCGAGAATAACAAGAAACTTTGTAAATTATTATTTTTCTCCCCTCGAATAGGTAAATTAATGTGTCTAGCGAGTTGAAGATGTAATGAATAAAGGGAGTGATATCTAGGGGATATTAATCGCTTATGGAGAAAACAATGAATAATCAATTAAAGATCTGCGGATTGTTGATATGCCATTTAATGAAAAGTGTGTAGGCCTTCGATTTTTCCTGAATGCACTTAGATCATTTATTTTTCAAATAAAAAAGAACATTCAGTGTAACTTGATTCATATTTTTTTTGGGGTCAAGAGAAATTATGACAATGTGTGAACATTATACTTACCCTTGCAAATACATCAAATACACGAAACCAAAGAAAAATTATAGTTGTATTTTTTTGATGTCTCCTTACGCTTATATTCATATTTCTGGATAATTGTTATCTACATATTGCCCCCTCCCCCTGCCCCCCCTTTTTTTTCTATGTATTATCCCGATTCTTCTCATTTTTCTCCATAACTTGAAGGCCCAACTGGAATGCGCGTAGTTCTTACTGGTAAACTTAACTAATTAATCTATTTTTTTGAGTTCAGGAAATTAAATAAATTATAGAACACAGTAATTGATGAAAAGTATTAAAAATTGTATTGCACAGATGAACTCCTTTGTCAAATTACAAAATTATGTACATATTATACACTATTGATACACTAACAACTTTTTACAAATGTTTGCTGATTATTTCTCAGCATAAAGAAATGGAAAAATGCAATCAGCGGTCTAGATCTTCCCATGATCCATACAGATCGTCGATGATCTCAGTTTTCTCACGTTTTGCGTTACGCCGATGACGACGTCGGCGTGATGATTCGTTACTATCAGAAATGGATGCGAGCTGGTCCTCAGAGTATGATGGATATTCGGGCCACGCAGGATTCAATTCAGCAGTGAACATAGGTTCCAGTTCCAAGGAACGAATATCCTTGTGAAGGCAGAATCCACGACACTGACAGGCATCAGACTTCACCAGGCATGAAGGCGGTGGATAATAGCACGCAGGCCATGGCGAAGGGGCCGGATACAGTGGTACTGGCACCAAAATCATCTCCTTCTTGCAGAAACATCGGCGATAAGTGATGTAAAATGGTCCTCCGGGGAAGAAGTTGGGAACGAGCAAAGGCATCGACTCTCCTTGATTTCGTGCTGCTGCCATGTTTACTTCACTGTCTCGTTTTTTTGCAAGAGTCTGGAAATAAATAAATAAATGTAAGTCATTATCACCATAAAAAAAATCACCTCATCAAGAATTCAAGTAAACAATAATATCGTTGTGACAGTTAAATGAATAGGATGAATCAAATTTAAATAAAAATATTTAAGTTAGTTCCGATTCCAATTAAACAAAGTTCTCCCGTAACACTTTTAAGAAGTTTTAAGTTGTGGAAATAATATATTTTATGAGAATGGGTGACGATAATGGAATATTTTGGAATATTTGGATTCTCACCTGAATTTGTAGTGCAGAGGTTTCGAAGTGTCTAAGATAGCTTGTACTGCTTCTAGTTGTACTTCTATGACGTGTTGTCGAAGAATAATGACTGCACCGGACAACATCCCTCTTCTTATAGGAAATCATGCCCATTTGGCACCCCCTGGACAACGGTGGAAGGGGCAAGGGCCCGGAGGGGGGCGAGCCATCCTCGTGTACATTGTTTTCCTTGTCTAAGGGTAAATACCGGGAATTGTACTAATCCGGTAGGTGCCAAAACTTTCGAATTTGTAATAATTCCGTCCAAAGGTAATCTTGAGAATTGTTTATTAAATCCGTAACATCACGGGGAACTCCCCCGCTTCATGAGAATTCCAATCTTTTTAGAGAAATAATTTGGTAAATAATTGAAAATTTTCAGGAGTCTATGGAAAAATGCATTATTTGCATATTTTCACATTTCACGCAGTGTTGGTGCCAAAATTTTTCATACCTATTTGTTTTAGATTTTTCGGGTAATGCAGATCTGAAATATTCGAAACTGCTCGCCACGTAATGTTTTGGATCTATATTTCCCTGATTTTATCGAATATCTAAAAAAAATATCTGCACAAAAATGATTTTACAGGAAAATAATTATTGAGCAAAATTACTCTGGATTTTTCAGTAATAGTTAGCATTTTGTTCTCACACTTCTTCATAGCGGAATGGTATTAAAAAAATCGACGTGAGTCTATCCCACACTCATTTTTTAAAATTACACATTTTTTTCAGCAAAATCGAAAGACTTCGTATCGAAATCATATTTAAAATGTATTTCTCCGAAAAATTACACAATTTCAGAATAAAATTTTATCGTAGTCTTTATTCTAGTTTAAAAATTACTCTAGAGTCATCGGTACTAAATCATTAAGGTAAAGTCTAACCAGTGGACTTTACCAGAAATATTTCTCCACGTGGAAGATTAACGATAAGATTACTGGTCAATTCTTTTTCTCTTTACGTTCAGTAATTTTTATTGTGAACGTTCCGTAAAATTCCATATAACACAATTTTCAACGATTTTCAACGATTTTCAATAGTTGTTATTGAATTTTCGTCTCTGCGAGTTTCCCCCGTACCTGCCCATACCTGCAAACATCGGACTTTTCCCGGAATGTTATTAACAATTATTTGCATGGAAGGACTAAGGACCTGCACAGGTGTCAACCGATTTATTGCCGTCCCAGCGCTTCGAGGATTATTTCCCAACAATGGTGTGGTGCCAAAGTGATCCGATATTGGAATTTTAATTGTCCTATATAATCCGGCCGTTTTATTCAGTTGCTCAATTGCTCTCAATTGCAGGTTACCCCTCCCCTTCGAGGACAGTATTAGGGCGGCCCGCAGGTAGTGCCCCGGGGTTGCTATTATGCTATTCCAGGTCACTAGCAGTTTTATGGGGCTGAAGGGTTCTCTTTACACGTTAATCTTATGATTCCAGACGATTTTTAAGAAATATATATTGATTTTAAACTTTATTGTTCCGAAAAATCGATTTCACAAGAATTATTTTCTGGAGAAACCACACGAAGATCGACTATTCTAGAAAGGCGTCGAGAACGGGTAATATTGATGGTCTTTGGCACTGAAACCAAGTGAAAAGACACGAAAATTTCAATAGAAGATATTAGGGCACTTTGTAATTTTGAATAATGACACGAAAATCCAACTTACTCGGAAAAACAACCCATGCGTATTCCAGTACCGGCGGATTCGATCGCCTTCATCTCCTCCGGCGTCAATTCAAAATCGAAAATGTCAATATTTTCTTTGATGCGCGACTCTGTTACAGACTTGGGAATTGGTGCAGCGCCCTGTTGATACTAAAAGTGAAATAAAAAAAAAACAAAACAAATATTCAAAGATCCTAGGTCTCGCTTGCTAGATATTGTAGTGTAAATTAATGGAAATTATAAATTTAATTTGTCGAATTAAATTATTTTCAACTCACAACATATCGGCAGGCAATTTGAGCCGGGGATTTCTTATACTTTTCAGATATAGCCACTATTTGAGGGCTGTCCAAGGAATTGGCGACCCCTCGACGATTTCCGGGTCTTCCCAATGGCGAATACCCGGTCACTGTAATCTCATGCTTTTTGCAAAACTCAATCAGTGGCACTTGATTGAGATTGACAGTAACTTCGACCTGTAAGCATTTAATTTTCAAAAGGACAGAGAGGAGGGGCGAGAATATGAAACAATAATAAAAATACCTGGTTATTCACAGGCTTTATTGTGGCCACTTGCAGAATTCTTGCAATCTGCTCAGAATTGAAATTGCTGAGTCCAATGCTGCGTGTCAAACCCTGTCGCACACATTCTTCCATTCCCCTCCATGTCTCGAGATAATCAGTATCAGAGAGCAACAGGCGACCACTGGAATCCATCGGCATCATATCATCACTTTCCTAATAACAAAAAAAAAATGAATTAGCTTTTGTTAAACCGACAGCAATCCATTCACTTCATTTTCTGTAACTTTGCACAAAAATATAGAGCCACAGAAAAATAATTAAAATATTTCCTTTCAGATTTTTATGAAGTGATGATAATACAGATTATAATTATATTTTACATTTCACCATCATCATTTATTTTTTACTTGACTTATTAAGTTTTTTTTACAGCAAAAAAGGATAAATAGTTCTGTGAATAAAAAATGGTAGAATCGAGTCGAATTCAGCGATTCAGTTCACCTGAAAAGCCACTGGCCAGTGAATCAGGTACAAATCCATGTAATCGAGCCCCAAATTCTCCAAAGACTTCCTGCACGATGGCACGACTTTGTCCTCATTGTGCGCATTATTCCATAATTTCGTTGTGACAAACAAATCCTCTCTCTTTACACTACCATCATTTATCTTCTCTCTAACAGCATCCCCGACTTCTTTTTCATTATTGTAATAAGATGCAGTATCAATGTGACGATATCCAACATCAATCGCGTACTTTACAGCTTTTTCAACTTCACCAGCAACTGACTGTACAAAGAGAAATATTCATTTAAAAAATACAGGGATTTTTTCCGTCACTTTTGAGTGATATATTGTACAAAAGATTACATTTTTTAGCAACTCATTGTTTTATAGAGATGGAATATTGATTTTTTAATTTAAAGTGCGAAGAAAAATTTTCACGTTTAAATTAATTAATGACCCGCATATAGCATTCATATTTCTCAAAATTCCACGGTTTCTCTGCAATATATCGGTTGTCAACCAATTTACATTTTCAAAGTCGGCTAAATTCTGGATCATATTTAATTTTGTATTTCCCGCGTCTCATTCGTAAGAATCGGAGTCGCACGCGAGAAAATGAAGCGGTTGATACGTTATTCAATAGAAATCCATAAATAATCAAAAAAATTTGCCTTCACGTACCAGATATGTACCGAGACCAAACATAGGCATGAAGTATCCATTTGAGAACTTTATTTTGGGAACAACTGGTGCAGATATCGCTGACATCCTGATTTTTTTTCCTCTGAAGACGTAATGCAATTTTCACTGCTGCTGGTCAACAATTATTCTACGACGATTCCCCCACCTACAATCCAGGAAACCCGGAAATAAAATATTGTTTTCTATGATGTGCAACATTTGATCTATTGCGCCGGTTGTCTTCTCGCAGTGACGAGAGTTGAGTATTCAAATTTATAAGCAATAGAAGAGTTCTCAAACCTCTGGGGTTCTGCCTCATAAATATTTCGTGGAAAATATTTCGAGGCGAATAAATCCGGCGAAGATCTGCAGGATTTATTACACAATTTCATTCCGGTTCTGATAAAACGCCATGAAAAGTTTTTTTTTATTATTATTGACAAATAATATAGGTATGTATACTGATAAAGAGAATTATTTATTATCAAGAAAATAATTTAATTGAAGACTAGGGTCTTTTTTGTCTTGAAAAATATTGAAATAATGGAAAACTGAATGCACATATTTGTTGTATACTTAAAACTCTTGAACGAAAGTGGTGAAATTTACAGGAAATTAAATAGCTGTTGAATATTACTAATTTTTTTATTCGATTGATGGAATTACACTTTCACTTTTTTCGGATTTGGAGGAATTTCTGTTTCAGGTTCATCATCGTCTGTATCATCTTCATCACTCGCAGAGGCTGCACCAGTGGTCTCTATCCCAAATACAGCTTTTCCAAACCGTCTTCCTTCTATGAAAATAGTGGAAAACATTAAATACAGAATGAGAAACTTGTTGAAAATGAAATAAAAATGTCTAAACCATGAAATTGATGAGTAAAAAAAAATTCAAACACACCAGCTTTAAGAATAAGATGATGACATTGTCCTGAAACTGCAGCTTTTGCTTTGACCTCGCTGAGACCAAAAAGGGCACCACTAAAAATTAATACTTGAAGTTGAAGATAATATTTATTGAAAAATATTAATCATGCGGAGTCTAAATCATAATCTAAACTAAAATGTAGAGCATTTCAGCGGTATTAAGAAGATGAATATGTTCGACACGAATCATTCGTTGCCTTTCAATCCCTCAGAGTATTTAACAATTATGATATCGTCATGAAAAGTCATTCACATTGATTTTATATTCTAAAAGGATACAGAGTGATGATGTCATAGGGATTCCTGACCATCGTATAGTCAGCAGTGCCACTCGAGAGTATAACATTCTGCAAGAAAACAATATTATTCATTCACGAGGAAGAGAATTTTCGTTTGGTGACTACGATTTCGAAATTGTCTCTCTACAGAAGTATTCATAGAGCAATTTCAAATATTCTCCGACATTTTCATTAGTCATCGGTTTGGCAAACATTTCTAGAACATGATGAATGATTACGTTAAGATAATTAATTACTTTACTCTTTCCATAAACATGGAACAAATGGGAGTATTGAATAGCCATTTTCCTGGTGGTCCGATCGATGACATCAGCATAACGAACTTCGAAATGCACTCCTCTGTCAACAGCTTGAAGGTACAGCTTCCTCGTGAATTTGAAACTACTATTTGATGAGTTGATTGTCACGATATCAACATTCAGCTGGGAACATGCGAATTGCAGAGCAGCTTGATTCTTCGGCATTACTGCGAAGAGATGGAATTTCTTGAAACTCGCTGCTTGACACAGGGTGTACGTTTTAGCTGTGTCTGTGAAGGTGAATGTCAATCTACTAAGAATGCAAAGTTTATCTTTAAACTGATCCCTCAAGGCTTCGATATCGACTGGATTTATAACAGCAGCCAATGGATCGTTAGTATCAGCACTCTCTCCCTTTTTTTTCTTCTTCTTTACGACCTCAAGGGCACTCTCATCGAGGCTCTGGTTTATTGCTATCGTACGATATCCCACTATAAAAAAATTTATTTAGAATGTTTATTGTATTTTTTCCATTTCCCGGTTTCAGTCATCAATACACTTTTCTATTGAACAATAAAGACTCGACATTTTTGCCAAAACAATATTCTAGAACTCTGAGAAAAAGTCTTTTTTATTTGACTCTCAGTTCTGAAAAGCATTAAAATCTAAGAGACAGAAAATTGGACTAATTTTCTAATATTCAATCTACAATTGCATTAGTGGAAATTTTCGGTTGAAATTGCAAGTAAATTTTTGCACATACTTTCATGTAGTCTAGATAATAGCCGAGGTAATTTTTCCTTATTCTCTCCATTGAAATTAATACACAAATCGTAAAAGCCATTGTAAGACATTTTTATAATTTTTTGCTTTCACTTTATTCTGCTGTTGTGTTGACAATTACACGTGACATTTCAGCTTGAAAACACTCGTATAACCTAATCTTTCATCGTCTTCAAAGGAAAAGCTAGGAGGGTAAGGTTGGGTGTCAATTCAAATGACATTCATTTTTCATCATAGTTATTTACATTAAATCTTCCTATTAACAATTAATCCATCCATTACAGTTTATTGTTGAAGTGCACTACGTATATCCAATTGCAACCATCTCCCAGTAGTCATCGCAATTATAACGACACTAATTTCGTGACATTATTATTTTTCAGTAATTTATAACTTCAATTTCTTGTTTTATTTAATTGTCAAATTAATGAAACTCGCAGTGTCGGTTTCAGAATTACATTTATCAAAATGGGTTATGAATTTTCTATTTTCGTCTTATGATATCCTGCATGTACGACATGCACTCAATTGAAACTAGATTATTTTTTCTTAACATTATGATGATTCATCTCCCATTGTCTGAGTCTTGTAAATCTTGTCTCTTTCATGGAGAAGAAAAATGCAAATCCGTAATGAATATTTAGAAAATAACAGGATTTTTTTATAATTCTTATATTTTTCTTCTTGCTGGTAAGTATTGAATAAACCAGCGAGTTTTCTTGGTTTTATTTTCCCCCAAAGAATTTTCAACTAAAAAAAATGATAATTATGTGGTGCTCTAGGAGTTATTCCTCCAAACGAAAATCAAAAATCCGCTGAAAAAAAATTTTTATCGGAGGATTTTATTTGAGGAGATTTTTGTCAGGGATTTTGTCCAGGATATTTTCTCCTGGGTGAATACCTCCGGACAACCTAGCGAACAAAATGCCATAACTCAATCAATTACTCTTTGTGTTGTCAATAAACAATTTATTTTCTTTAATTGATCGCAATAATTTCGCTTCAAGTGAATATTACCAGAATACGTCAGAGAATTAATTGTGTCAAGATTGATGTTGTTTACAGGCAAATTTTTACTGTTTATAACAATTGATTAATATCACTTGCATATTCATCCTTCGGATTCGATATAAACAATAAGTTCTTTAATTTTACAAATACAAAGAAACAAAAAAATGTGGATTAAAATATTTATGCATCACTGGACAGACAACAAGCTACATCCTCACTTAAATAGTTCTTATGTTTTCAATTAATTCATTAGTAATTATTATTTTGGTTTCACTCAATTCAACGCTCCTAAAATTCTAAACGACATTTAATCTTTACCCCCGTGTAATTACGTGAATTTTAAAAATGTACTTGTTCATTAAAAATCGATACAAGTCGTTTGCACAGATTGTCGACCATGAATTAATTATCCTTTTCACCTTGTAGTTTCGAAAAAGGTGCGAAATTCATTGATCTTTACAACTCTCAAATGCTTGATTATTATTTCCGAAACATCGAATTTGTCGAGTTACATATGCACTTGAATGAATAGACATCAATAAATCATGGAGGTAAAGACACAAAATAGATTCTTTTTCCAATCTTTCAGCTTCCATGAGGAAGGTAAATAAAGGCATCTTCCATTATGTTTTACATATTCATCACTTTATTCTCATTACCATATAAATTAATAAAACTTCTCTCTTAAGCGCGTTAATTAGAGCTATTTAGGCCCAATCATGTGATTATTGAGATTTATTGGGCTTAGCCGATCCACCCCACACTCCATAGTAATTTTTTCAAATTGTTCAATGAGTCAATAACAAAATGGTAACATGGTTTCAGTCAAACGTGAATCTTTATCATACGTTCGTCTTAAGAACGGGTGATTCTGGGACGAAATTTCAGTGAAATTTTTACATTGTGTCCTGGAATGACCCAATGGCAAGCTAAACAAGGCGAAGGGTTATTGAACCTAAGACTGTCTTGGATATGAAGTTATTTCAATAATCAATGATTAATTGGCAATAAGATATTTTGGGAAAAAAATCTTTTCGTCAATGGATCATCCTAAAATGGCTCATTAACGATATAATTCAGTTGCAGAGTCGTTGAACACAAAAAATAAACTATTAAGATTCTATTGAATATTTCGATGATGAGAAATTCAACAAAGATATCTCTAGACTCAGATCTTGATCTTGAATTTCTCATAACATTATATTGGACTTGAACCGTTTTACTATTTTGTCCTGATGGATTATTGATTTTTCCTATGTATTGATTTCCAATAGCGCGAATGTTTGAACTGAGTATTGAATCCCAGAGACGGATAATTTCTCATTCCAAAGTAAGTAGAATTAATAATTCATTTGCACCATTGCTTGCCTTTTCTTTAACCACTAGAGAGAGGGTAGATTTAATGGACGTTAGGAGTTTTTTTTTCCTTCAGACAGACAAGGGGGCGAGTGTACTTCTCTTTATTATCGTGTTCGTGTAAATTTTGGGACGTCAAGTTCCATTATTTATAGTCTGTGTAAGTATTATATGTTTAGTTATTTAATTTTTTTTCTTGTAATTGCTTAATTCGTGGGCCTATATACAGGAGAAAAATAATAAGTCTAACAGGAGCAGGAGTCCTTGCCTCCCTGTTGCTCACTGGTGACACCTTGCAGATTGGTACGACCTGGTTGGCTAGGATTATGCTGAACACCAGACTCAGCAGCATTCAGATCCAAACTAAGCATTCGGGCAATGTGAATTTTATTTTATAGAACAGGGCTAATAATTTCTTTTCAAAAATCAGTCAAAACAGAAAACTATTGTATAATACTGATAATTATTAAAAATGCCTATTAATGTGAATTTGGAATAATACTAAATACTTGAAATTGTTTTTCTACATAATTGGAGGCTTTAGGAATAATCCCTTGAAAGTATTCGGGAAATAATTTTGGAATCTGAAATTGATTTCTAAGCCGAAAATATTTTTCCTCGAAAATCCATTAGGGTTTTTTTCTTTTTGACTTTTTTTCCTGACTGAAGTGGAAAAAAATAGAATTCAATAGTAGAAATACTCACCGTCCATCTCTTATACTCTGGAATATTTTCTTGGTCGTGTCTAAAAAGGCTTCCTCCACGTTGTGACCTCTGTTAATGATATTTGAATTATACAATGAGACAATAAGATTAAATATTATGCATAATTGTGAAAAGGCTTGGAAATATTGTGTGAGTGAATACTCACGTCTTTGCACTGGCTTCGACGAACATTAAACCATTCTCATCGGCAAATTGCTTTGCTTCCTCGTAGGTCACGTCTCTCTGACCCTCAAGGTCGCTTTTGTTGCCAATCAAGAATATCACCTGAGATTAAATTATTTTCCATTAACTACCACTCTTTTGAATTACAAATGGGTATCTCTTCTTCAATCTTCAAACGTCAAGAACTAATGGAACTGTTCAGGAAGATGAATAAAAATATTGGAGTGTTGATCGAAATTTCAACGAAAAATTTTGAAATGCAGAATTGATCTTACAGTGCTTGGGTTGGTGAGATTCCTCGTGTCTGTCAACCAGCTACTCAGGTGGTTATAAGTGGAACGCCGAGTGATATCATACACCATTAATGCCCCTGCTGCCCCACGATAATACGACCTGATAACAAGAGGAGTAAAATTATCACGAAATATTCAAAATCTCTGAAATTCACTCTTTCCAAATCCCCCCAAATATTTTAGATGCTAAGTACAAAAATACCTCGTGACAGCTCGGAATCTCTCCTGTCCAGCTGTGTCCCATATTTGTAATTTTATTTTCTGACCATTGACTTCGATTATTCTCGTGCCAAACTCCACTCCAATCGTGTGTGGACAGTCTGCCATAACTAAAATAGCCAAATCGTTTTCATTAGCATTGCAATCGACTAGCCAATTTGCTGTCTCACATAATCAACTCTTACATTTCTTCTCGGTGAATTGATGCAGCAGGCAGGACTTTCCTACGCCCATATCACCAATAATGATGTATTTAAAAATGTAGGAGTAATTATACGGCCCCACCGACATCGTAAATCTGTGAATGAATGAGAAATCAGTCGTAATTCAATAGTTTTTATGATCATCCGCTGATTTCTGCTGAAAATTAACCATTTGCTGCCAAATAGCAATACTTTTCGACTTTCAAATAATCATCATTGAATGAGTTACATAGAAAATTTCCATTAGAAAATTTCCAATCCGTGACAGCGAATTCTCTCAAGTATTTTAAATCATTGTTTCCAATCACTCAAGCAGTCGATACTATAATACAGGAATGGAATAACGTTTTTCCTTGGTATAATTATTCAACCGCATTAAGAGGTACAAAAATGCAGTAGTTGATAACAGAAAGATATTGATCAAGTGAATGTTTTCGAACCGTCGACATCTGCAGAGTAAACTTGTTGTTTGTTTAATTTATTTATCAGACAAATTTGTTCCTTGTTATACCACAATATAATTTGGTGCCTCAAGTTAATTAGGCGTGACTCAATCTCTCTGCCTCGTTGTGAAAAAAGGTTTTAATTTCAAGTTGCTGGTCATTAAAACAATGCAAATAGCTTCAGTTTTCCCATGAAGCCGTTTATCACAGGGATAACTGAGGACTGTCTAGTGCGGAATTAATCTTATTCAATCCCGGATGAGAAGTCAATGGGACAATTATCTTGAGCCATGAGGAAAGGTAATTCAGCAATCATGAGTGAGTCATTGATTTGCGAACAAAAGAATATTCTCAAAACTCGTTAACTCGTTATTCAAATTTAATTATTCACTTTTAAAATCATTGAATTTGATGATGGTAATTGCTCATTTACACTCCACATGGCCATATCCCATTCGTGGATTACTCCATAAACTTTCATTGTTTTATTTTTTCTGGTGAATTGAAATGAATTCCCTGGAGAACAATTCGCTCGTCCCATGAACGATAACGCGCCGCTATCTCTCCACAACAGAACGATTCTTTCATATTAAATTGCACACAGACGTCCACATAGCAATCTAATTACAAAGAAGTCCGAATTTTTGAAAACGAAACATCTCCGCAAATGTTCTGCTCTTTATTTCACTCAAAACTGTTTTTTTTAATTTAATCTCTGGCGTTTAAAGCGTTTTTACATCTTCAATGTTAATAGAAATCATGACGATAGCTTAATAACAGATCAACGTAAGTGTCAAATGGTTAAATTCAACAAAAGTTTAAAGGAAACCAGGAAATGCTAAACAATATATCAAAACTTCATTTTAATTGAATTAAACTTTGTCGAACTTACGTCCTTGTGTTATTAAGCTGTCCATATCATCAAGCCTGCATGTAATCATGCAATCAATGATCATACAATAATCCAATTGTGAAGAATATGGAAAGATAAAGAATTGGAATAAGGGAAGAAATATTTAGAACTCTTCTGTAACAGAAGAACAAGAACATTTTTGTGCACTCAACATTCGATGGTTCAAATAATATTTATGACTGGATAATCAACCAGAATCGTACCCCAATGACGTAATTATCCAACAGTACAAATCAAGCATTGACCAGGGACTTATTCAGAGAACAGACCAAGTCAACATTCACGTAACAATACGATAATAATTCATATGTTCAAATGAAAAATTCAAATTCCAAAAAAAACACTGAGAACATCTGCAATATTTATTTATCTCAGACTACATTCTGCTTTCCACTTCTAGGAGCTGAAATGATATTTATCATTGTATTGTAACCCACAATCATCTTCAAAGGAGAGAGTTGTTAACGAGTACGAATGAATGAAAAGTAATTAGAGATTTTTGTTTTCGTGAATTGAATGGTCAATTTACAAGACTCGATATCGCATAACAACAATATGAGACAATCTAAAAAATCAAGCAAAAATACGTCATTGAGCCGTTGGAGAGAATTCCATTGATGTCAACGAGACACGATCTCAAAAAAAAGCAAGCACTTCATGGAGTTGTTTAATTTTTGCCCTGAGGAATTAACTGAAATTTAAACGTCAACCCCACAGTATTTTCAATGGGTCATCGGGCTTACCTTTGTGGTCAGAAGGTGTTTTCCAAGAATCCTATTAAAACCCCGTTAACTCGTTCACCTCCGGCGACAGCTCGAGCCCAAAAATCGCCGTTAGATCCACGAATTCATTCACTATTCCATGAATAACGACAGTGGCCAATTCTCCTCGGTATTGTCAATTAAAAAACCGTAAATTAATTATCGAAACAAATTCTTGTGTATCGACACACGCAATATGGCAGTTGACTGTCTAACAACTATGGCGGCGCATAAACGTCAAACCACCTGTCAATTATCACATCAATCACCAACGATTTTTCATTACACCGAGGACATAATCAGAGATTAATGACAGTTTTTTATTAAGTTCTCACATCTGCCAGAACATTTTATTAAATTATTCATCTTTTTTCCACAGTTGTTGAACGAAGATTGACTCCCCCAGACGGCGGGAAATTCAAGTGTATTGTACGATTCCAGTAGCATTGTACATTAATTGTAAGAAAATTCGTTTAATTCCCATTAATTAGCATTATAAAAGACTTCTGAGGATGTTCCATTGAAAGGGCTAAATAGGATAACGAATAATTAATTTGGCTGTTGCAAAAGTAAATAAATTGTTAAATGAATCACTTGAAATTTTTTTGGGGGCAGTGGCACCCCTGAATGTTGGACAAATGGCGACGACAAGGTGCAACACTGGCACACAACAGCGGTCACTCCATTTCCGTTATCTTTAGACGCACAAGAAGGGCAGACGGGCCGGAATAATAAGCCATTATTTAATAAACCTAAAACAATACTAATTAAAACCCACAAGAATTCAACGAAAATGACCAGCAGCATTAACCCAGAAGCAACATTTATTTACACCTAAAAGCCGATAAGCGCAAAGTGCCAAGAATAATTCCAAAAAACAGGAACAAGACGAGTAAAAAAAAAACGCTAATACTACTTACGGTGGGAAAAAAAAAACGCAAAGGAACGGGGAAGAATCGAGAGATCGAATGTGTGTGGAATTGAAAACGAGAGGGGGAACAAGCCATTTCCCCAACGTGTGATTTTTTGTTACAAGTTTATCGAGGAGAATCAAGTATTTCCAAGTGTTTACATTGTTATTTATTTAAAAAAGAAAATACCGAATGATTGTTGAGTACGGGGTATCAGTGAATGCGGTGTTTATTAATTATTATTTATTGAAGCATCAACAATTTATCAATTAAGACAATTCATCGAGTGAAATTGAGTGAGAAAAGCCATAAGCAGTCGAAAAAATCGTAATCGATCGGATTTTTCGCCACTCTCTCGTGTTTGTGGACTCGTAGCCTCGGGGCTCCTCTACACCAGTTTTTTTTCTTTTCTTTTTTTTTTTTTTTCTTCAAGCCCCAGTGTGTTTTAACGGTGTACAAGTGTGTGTGTTATGTCAACGTAACCTGCGGCAGCACTGCCGCCTCTTTAGTAATTAACCAAACAAAATGGACACCAAGATAACGATTAAACGAATGCCCGTGAGATTGTTTTAAATGGAATACCCGGGAGAATGGATTGACGATAAATAACGTAAGTTGTGAGCAATACTCATGTCATATCAACGATTATTGTATTTTGTCTCGATGCTGGATTTGCAAAATTATTGTGATGATTGCCGTGCTCTTGCTGGTTTTTTTAGTCGGTTTCTTTGAGCTCCTTTTTTTTCGTTTTCCACCGTGAGGTTTTTATTTTCTTTATTAAAATTGTGGCACCTACATGTGCCCCTTATTCTTATTCGCCAGGTGTTGGGTTACAACTGCATGGAAAAAAAAAGGGAAATGGAGAGGTTCACTACAGCCGGACGCCACACATTTTTGTACTCATGCACAGAGAAAAAAGTCGACGGTTTGACTATTACTTGAGGAGTTTATGATTCGGTTTATTACTTTCTGGTGAGGGGACTAATGAACAGAGTGAGGGGTTCAACCTGTTTTTTGGCCAATGCCAGGATTTTTTTTATCTTTCGTTATGTTAGGATGTGCAGGATTATTTTTGGTTTACATTGGTTTAAGGCGAATTGTTGAATTACTCTGTCTCTGTTGCTCGTCGTGACCGCAATATCGGTTGATTGTTGGGTTTTTTTTATCGACTCTTTACGTTATTAACGGTACTTTGTATCGTTAATCGTTGGGGATTCTTCATTATGATTGGAGATTAGTTTTAATGTCAGTTCGCGGTGATTCTACTGTGTGAAATTGTTTCTTTTCTATAATTTTTTTTGCTGTCGCACTGGAATGCAGTCAATGATTCTTGTGATTTTTTTTTTACATTTCAATTCGACATTGCTGGTTTATTCGGAATTGAGTTATTGTTGTATTCCTCATTGCACATTGTGAGTGTGTCTATTATATTCTGCGCTGTCAGTTTGAATGCCTCCGAATTACATAAACCGCTCGAAAAATTCATCTCGATGGATGGAATAATTTCTAAATTATCATCTACACAGTTAATTGAACAATAAACGATTGATTGCATCACCATCTGAGAGCAGGATCATCGTGAATCTAGAGCGTGCAAAATAAGACAATTCGTATTAGTTTTCTTGGAATTCTCAATGAGCAAAAGACAACTCGATGAATATTTTGCGTGTGAAACAACTCAAAGACGTGAGCCAGATAAAAATCCACTAATCGTATCAATAAATAATAGCGAATGATAAGGAATGGATAAATCTAGAACTGGAGTACATTTTTCGATGTTTTTGAATTTTCGAGGGGAAATCAGTTGATCAGCTCGTGATTTTGGTGTGGAATTTTTATTGGAAATAGTTGTTGTTTGATTTTTCCGGTGTCGTCTTTGTACTTGGAGTATTTTACGAGAGGTATTCGAGACACTCGTGTGTAAAGAAAGGAATAGAGAGGGAGGGATGAAATGGGGGAAAAAGAATTGAGAGAGATGAGAGAGAGTGAGACATGGGGCAACGGGAGAATCACAGGACGCTATTGGTTAATCAAGTATCCTGCGGCTCAATGCTGCTTTATAAGGTAAAATCTGATTGGTTCTCTTTCTCGTGTAATTCGGGCCCCGCCTTGCTACCGCCAATTGCTCGATTCGTCTTCCACTCGGTGCTACTCCAAATAACTTTTATTACTTATCCCGAAAAAGAGAAAATTCTACAGTGTTTTATTTTCGTTTCGATTGTCCGGGAGATTCATTTCTTCACTCCAATCTCCATCAATCCTATCCTCACAGGTCCGGATCCTTTCAATGACTCTTCAATGACTCTTTCAATTTTCGCAAATATCTCAGGAAGACTGGACTTCGATGCTTTCCTCTACAGAATTTTACTGAAATATGATTCCGGTGGATTATCACTCACTCGCAGGATTTTTAAATAATTAAATTTCCTAGCATAAAAAAAACCGTCGAAATCCTCAGCTATTCACGGCCAATATCGAAATCTCACACTAACGAAAAAGATAATTTCTGTCAAAAAAAACTCCATAACCATCCCTCCCCCCTTTTTCTCAACCAAATTCGCTGAATACTAGTAAATTCAATCAAGACATAATTTGGCTTGTGCAATAAAACAAAAACCGAGAATGAAAATAAGAATGTCAAAGAAACAAATTCTTCCATCATTACTCCATATCAAAACTTAATCTATATAAAAAAAAAATTCATGCAAACCCTCGGGACGATCGTCGAACCCATAAAAAAATTATCAACAATGTAATTACATTATCCTCAACTGACATCGCGACATCACTGGCATGCAAATATCCCCGGAAAAAACAATTCTAACGTCACGCATGACTCACTCTAATTACCACGTCACTATCATTCGGCGAATCGGAGTAATTTTTTAAGTTTAAAAAAAAGCACAACCCACTGTAAAATAGTACTTACCCTCCGTCGGCACCGAGTCTTTCCCCCCCCCGGCAGATGTCCGCACGTGTTTCCACCTCCGAATTGCCAAACAATTTCTGGGAAAATCCCCGAGAAAAGCCATCTCCAAATATTTTTTTCATTTTCCACTCTCCATCAAAATCATCTCTATAATCCACATAGAATAGGAAAGCATCCCGTCCACCCCCTGGGAAAATCGATATCCATCGGTGATTGATGTTGCTCCAGGATAATCAAAACCCTCACCCCACTCCATTCGCTCTCCCCTTCCCAATTTTCTTTTCCATTCGTAACGAGATAAATTTCACATTCAACAAAAGAAATGATTGGACTCCTATGTCTGGTGCAATGTTGAATAAGAAACAGGAGGACATGAGGAAGTATTGGCGAGTGGATGAGGAGGGAATTGTAGTTTCTCCGTTCTTCATGGGTGATCCAGGAGTCGGTGAGGATTCATTCCTGTGGAAAACCCCAACACAATGGCGACACAATCGTGTGCGGAAAGACCGTGCCATTGCTTTTCCGCCCTCTCTTATTAATTTTCCTCTTCTTTCTTTTTTTTTTCTTCAATTTTATTTCGTTATCCGGAGACCGTCGGCACGGAATAATCGTCTTCACATTCTGCTCGTCTCCATTCCGGTTCCTCTTTTTCAAAGAAGGTGGAGAAAAATATAAGTAAGAGAAAAGGGGAGAGGAGTAAAAAAAAGGGATAAATGAGGGGTGCGCGGTGGCCCCCGTGTGGCACGCTCCTGCGCACATATTTATATATCTCCATTATATATATCATTACGTATATACCGAATATATTCAACCGCACGAGGCTCACTTTTTGGCGAAAATTCGTGTGCTGGCGGCCGGCGTACACCACTCCCCCCCACCCTGGGGTGTCGTCCCCTGGCCCCTGTCTTCTGTCCTCTTTCCCCCTTTCCCCCCTTTTCCCCCTTTCCCATTTCACAGATGAGATTCCCAAGAAAAAAAAACGAGATACACGTATTGGGGAATATAAAAATTTTGATGGTGATGGTGTCGATGGCCGTGGGGGTAGAGAGACGAAAAACCAAAAGGAGAGGACAGCTTCTGACTGCGAGAGGGTGGGTGGAAGAAAAAGGACAGAGGGATATCCCCCCTCGGTGCGCCCTCACGGTGGGGGAGCGGTATTGGGAAGAAGATGGAAGAGGAAAGAGGAAATGACCGAGACGGGATAGTGAGAGAGATAAATGGGATGAGGCAAGGAGAGAGGGTGGATACTCACACCTCTTTTGCGCGGAGGGGGTGGGGATTTGAAAAAGGGTGAGGGGAATTGGAGAATGGGTGAAGGAGTGAGAGGATGGGGATGGCAGTCAGGGAGACGACGAGGACGAGGACGAGGACGACGACGACGACGTCGTCGTTTGGTTTGAAGGAAAATAGTGTGAAGGCTTGTGTGTGCGCGCGTTGCCCAGCGCCGCCGTAAGAGGGTGGCTCATTCTCCTCGGAGAATGTGTCTCACTTGCACTGGTTTTTCGAAGGCATGTCTGTCTCATTTGCCCGGGCAGTGGTGCTTCAGCAGTTACCAGTTTAAAGCCATTTCACCGAGGCCTGTAGTGTAACAGTAATGCTAAGTTGGAGTTTGAGGGACACGATAGCCGCCGCGTCGTCTCTCGGTAAAACCCCAGTCAACCCTGCGGATTCTACCGTTGTCGGATATTTTTGTTTAATGTGAGGGAGTTAAGGGGGTATCCCCAGTCGGATTCGATAAAATTTTCAGTCGTTGGGGGTTAAGGGGAGGCTATTCCAAATGAAGGATTGGGGAATTGGGAGTGTTATGTGTGTGAGGGAAGAGTGACGCTAACACCCGGATTGGGGGATACATAACCGGAAAATATCGAGCGTCGAGACACAGTTGATTTGTTGATTTTTATCGAGTGTTTGGTGAACAGCTTGCCCAAGAGGTTTTCTTCGGGTAACCATCAGCGAATGGAGGTGACAGATATTTTTTGTCTTGGTTTTACCCTTGCTCGGGAACCTTTTTTTTTTCAGGGGCAATGGCGTATGCCGGGGGTATGTGTGTGTTTGGGGGTTTTTTAAATGTGTCGCGATGTGAAACGATGCCACGAGGATATGCCGTGGCGTCGAGGATTCTCGATGTCGGCGGAATGCGTCCGTAAGGGAATTTTTCGTGTGTGAATGACATTGGCCATTCGCGTTATTCTGTGATTGTTTTTACCGGGGTTAATGTGTGGTTTTATAACGAGCTTTTGGACGTTTGTGGATAATGTGAGGCTTTCACTGTGAGAGAACGACTTGGCGACGTACAGGTGCGTTCAGATTATTTTATTTATTTCAGTTGCCAAGAGGTCACACTCTTTTACTCCATTTCTGTTGTTGTTCACTCCGAGTGTTGAAAAGCGTTGGAAGTGTAGCGGATTTTTTTTAAGTGGAATGATATTCGTGGGAAAGTTTAGGTGAAAAATTAAATATCGCCGATTGATTTCGAGATGTTCGGAATTTATTGCTAATTTCTGTCAGTCGCTTTGCTCTTTTCATTGACGTTCTACTTTTCTTTTTTTTCCATGTGAGTACTTTCTTACTGCTGTGTTGTTAATGAAACCCCTTTGGCGTTTTTTTTTTTACTGTCGGCGACCTGAATTTTTCAACTCGGGATTTGGAGACGATTGATTTTCGACGGTTGAAGAGAATCCGGTGGAGGGAGGACGTCCGGAGTTTTACTGGTTTTTTCTTGGGGAATTTGTTGTTTAATTTTTGCCGAGTGAGTTGGGTAATTTGTTGGGGGGAAATTGAACGGTTGTGTCAGCAGTTTTATTCAATGTTTTGCGGTTGTTTCGTGCATGCGGAAGGTTTTTCTCGTAATACGTAAGAAAAATTGTTGGGACGATGGAGGGAAATGGTACATTCTTGAGGGGAAAGGTTATGGCGATTATGATAATATTTGAAACCATAAGCGTATAGCTTTTCCCCTTTGGCGTGCATCAGAGTCAACGGTTTTTTCTCAGGGAGGAGTTGAAACTCCGGAATATTTTCGTAATAGTCATTTATTTAATTGTATCGCTAACCAAGATTACGTACTCGAGTTTCTTTACTACTTGAGAATAATGATCTCATGGAAATTCATCGCGGATCAGAGTTTTTCGAGCATATCAAGCTATTAATAATGATGATAAATCATTGTCATGGTGAAAATGATCTATTGACGTGTAAATATTATTTTCTTTCTAATTCCACATTTGTCGGAGATAATATCGGTAATAATTTCGTATTTTTTTCGTTCACTCACTTCCAAGGAATTTTTCAAAAACTTATCTAATGGCTAAAACGACTCGTTATCCTTCGCATCTTCTCTATTCAATTAATTGAAATTATTTTCTCACGGAAACATTAAATTCCGAAAAGAAGGTGATTCTCGGTGGAATCCCTCCAAGGACTATTGAACTTAATTATTTCCTAGACGTGATTCTCATAATTCATGGCTAATCAATAATTTTTGTTCCTTTACGTAAAATATAGATTGAAAACTTTTACAGATCGGAAAACTTGAGATGAATTAAAAACTATTTTTCATGATAAAAATAGGAAAATTGCTTGGCAGAATTGAATATCGAATTCCACTTGGGAATCAATTTTTGCTCAAGTATGATAAAAGTGGAATATTGTGGAGGGAATCTTGTGTATGTAATTAACTCATGGATTACAGTCCCAATGGTTGTAAATTTCGTTTCCTGGAAAAATGAGGAAGGATTTAGTCACTTACATATTTAACTTTTGTTTTAGCCGGTGAATAATTATCGGCCGTAATACCTCAAAGCCTTCAAAATAATCGAACATTTATCGATGTTTTTTGTTCTATTGAATGACACATTCATGTTCGAACCCGTGTGGTGATTGAATTGATTAACGCATTCTTTATGAAAAGGAATAAAAGCTATTGATTTTTTTGAACGTCGCACAAGGTGACATCAGCTGAATAACAGTCTAGAGTAGTTTTGCAATTATTGAATCATTACGAAATCTGAATTGTTCGGTCATTCGTACTTGACTATTATTTCAAGCTCATTGAAGACTGGATGATTAGCCCACGTAACGCGAGTCAATATTGCAAATTCAGATTTCATTGCAAAACTTATGTCAATTGTTGGCATTCAGGAAAATTTGACGGAAAATCTCAACGTGTACTTCGAAAAAAAAATTCCATCCAAAAGAAAAGGAAAAAGAACAGGGAATAAAATTTTCCAGCTAGTAGAAGTGTTTCTTGTAATTAGCCCCGATAATTAACGTTTATTATTGCTTATATATGACAAACATTTTTCTGAGCGAATGAACTGCTCGTCGTAACTGACGGGTGAATTTTGTCTCATTGGAAAATTCTCTTCTTCTGATAATTGCCTAGTCGCTTTTTAAATATTTCTAGTTAACTGGAATTTTTGATAATGATCTTGATTATTTTTACAATAAATCGGACACTCACTGAGTACCACTTGATATTTTAAATGAACTACAATATTTTTAAACTTGCATTGCAAACAAATGTCTCAGGTTTTGCAGAAAAATTTTCTAGTCCGCACAACTTGACACCTTTATTCATTTTTTTTTATTCACCTTTATTCAATAATTTTTAAGATCTTGAGATATTATGACTGATAATTTTATTTCCAATCCTGATGTCGCCTGTAAATGAAAAGTCCAAGATTTTATGGGTCAATGATTTTATTTTCAACTAACAAGTGAAATTTCAATGGACGTGGCATTTTATTAAGCATCTGAATCTAATGTGATTCCTCCATCTCCATTAGATTAAATATTCCTTACAGGTCAAACGATATGATTCAATTCCTCTTCGCAATCAGCTTGACATTCATATTAGTATTCTGTGCGACTACAGAACTTCTCAAAAACTTTTCTTCTAACGACACATCCGAAGTTAAAAAATCGCATGAATAATCTTCCATTCTATCTAAAAAGAAAAAAATATTAATCAAAATGTAAGTCGATTTAGTTGATAGGAAAGTTTTCGGAGAATCTCTCCGATATCAAGAGAGATATAGAAATCTCTATATTTATACTCTGTTGCACTTTACCAGTTGGTTTCTGAATTATTCTGTGGAAATTCCTGAGTCGAATAATACTTCTTTCTTCTGAAGACTAACCGGTAATTTTTACTATTCGCTCTAAAAAATGTAGGAGAATTCTACACTCTCTCTTGTTAAAAAATTCAGAAAACATATTTTCAAGTTGTTTTTCCTCTTATTATTCTCCCTCTTCGCGTCATCTAACTGCATTATATGTATACTGGCTTGTCTAAAGGATGGAATGCCTCGAGAATGGCAGCTAGAGCCAGAGATCCAATTGTCATAATTTGGTTTTGAAATGTTCTCTCTTGCCAAACCAGTGGAATGCTCTGAAATTTGTTTTATTCTCCCTGTTCCAGAATATTCACCCCAAAAATCAATGATGGGTACGCCAGTGACAATACAAAGAATCGTGAAATATCCTCTTGAGCCTGAGATGGAGGCGAAGAGTCGTGAAGCGTAATAGAGACATGGACTCGTACGATCTATTTGGAGAAGATGTCAGTGGCTCGATGCTCGATGCGCTACCTGATCTTGGGGGAAATGATCATTTTGATCCGTCAGGTGCTACAAATACTGGTGTAGCTAGAGATGGGGCTAATGCAGGGCCCAACGGAGGTGGGAGTTACATTAATCCGCCCTACAGTATTTCACAAGAATCTCCATTACAAAAATTAACATCATTCGGTGGTGGTGATCAATTTGGCAGTGGTAATCAATTGCAAAGTCCAGGTGGACAAAGAGCCACCATGTTTAATCAAAATTTGGGTAATTTTGATGGTAGTGCCCCACAGAGGGCTATGGTACCAGGATCATTTGCTAATCAAGTGAGAGGTATGGGCCCACAGCACAGAGGCCCACATCCCCCAAATCCAAATCAGTATCCTGGTTACTCAGACAATATGTATTCAATGGAGCAACAGCATCCAATGGCACGTGGTAATATTAATATGGATCCAACAATGCAGGGTTGGCCAAGTGCTGGTGGTACTTATTCACAGATACAGAGGCATTACAATCAAATGGCCCCACAGCCAACGGCCTACAGGCAACACATGCCTCAGTATTCACATCAGCAGGATCAAGCCAATATCAATCAAAAATTACAACAACAACAGCAGCAGCAGCAGCAGCAGCAGCAACAGCAACAACAACAACAACAACAGCAACAACATTTCAATGCCCAGCAAGGAATGCTCAGTAGTATGGGTGTACCACATCAGGCTATGCAGCCAGGTGCATCAGCTGGTGTCTATCAACATATGGTAGGACAACAGCAGCATTATCAGCAGAGTAATCCTGCTCTATACCAAGCAGCGAGTGGCTACACAGGGTTTACCATTCACCAGCAACAGGCCCAACAGCAGGCCCAACAGCAGGCTCAGCAGGCTCAACAACAACCACAACGAATGCCACATCATCATCCGTCCCATGCGACACATCAAACTCATCCGTCGCATCCACAGTATCCACAACATCCTCAACAACATCCTGTCAGCCAGCCCAGTATGGACCCACAGTATCCTCATCACACTGCCCCAATGTTTAATCAGCCCCAGCATCCACATCCAGGTGGACATCCAGGGCCTCAACATCCTCCTCAGCATCCACCCCAACATCCACCTCAACTGCCCCCTCAACTTCCTCCTCAACTTCCCCCTCAGCATCCAGGACAGCAGCATCCAGGTCCCCAGCATCCTGGTCCACAGCATGCCGGCCAAGCTGGACAATTTGGACCAACGAAACTCGCAACAAGTCCTCAATACAGAGCAGCATTTCCCCAATTATCACCCCAGATGTCACCAAGACCACAAATGTCACCAAGACCGCCAGCTGTACAACAGCAAATGTCTCCACGTCCAATAATGTCCCCGGCAAAGCCAACGACATTATCACCCCATCCACACGTACAAATGCCACATCAGCAATCAGGCGCCCCAAATGCTGTGTCAGTCTCTCCATGCCCACCATCAATGCCAATGCCAACGTCAACTCAACAAACAACTCTTCAGGCGTTGGAACAAATGGTGATACCAGGTGTACCAAATTCAAATGTACCAGGAGGTGATTATACTCAATTTCAATCGCGACCACCAATGCCACATCCATCGAGTATAATGCCGCAATCGAACGCACAAAATTCAATGCCACCAGTGACTGGTCCTCGTATGCCAATGCCCTCCCAGTGGCCACATCCACAGCAATCCCAACCACCGCCACCATCACTCCCACAGCAGGCACCGCAACAACCACCATCTCAGCAGCAACAGCCACCACAGCAATCAGTACCACCATCCCAGCCGCAGCCGCCGCCGCCGCCTCAGCAGCAGCAACCGCAGCAGCAGCAGCAGCAACAACAACAACCACAACACCAGCCACAGCAGCAACCACCACCACAACAACAACAACAGCAGCCGCCGCAGCAGCAGCAGCAACCGCCGCAGCAGCAGACACCACCTCAGTCCCATCAGCCACCCCAGCCCCAGCCTCAAATAAGGCCGACCATGGGGATAAATGACAGGAGCATGATGGAACAACAGCCACCAACCTCAGAGTCAATATTCCCAGTGAATGGCAATGACAATATTCACAGTGTTGTGGAAACAACGACACATGACGATAATCCACCAAGTATAACTCAATCTCAATCTCCTGACACTGTTGAACCAGTTAAGCAGTCGAGTACAGAGCTCTTGAGCCAGGATCCAGTGTTGAGCAATTCACAGTTAAATCTCCCAATTGAGCAAACCCAAACAATGAAACCGTCAATTGAACCAGTACAATCATTACCAGCATCGAGTACCAGTGGCAACGTTGAATGCAGTACGCCCTCGCCCTTGATGCAATCACAAGTGGAGGTAGCACCAGCCGTCTCCACAGACAACGAAGTATCAGACATAAAAGTCAACGAACAATCCCCTGAGATTAACACATCCCAGCACTCAATGAGCTCGAGTATGCAATTCCATGATAATCAGGGCCACATGAGTCAACAGGTGGCACCAGTTAGTCAATCTCAGATAAATCAATCACAGACGTTGAGTCAGTCCCAGGACCAGTCGCAGATTCAGGGACAACAGCCACCGGTGCAAATGCCTCAAACGCCACCGATGAGCCAACCTCAGGCCCAGATACCGCAGCAGCCGCAGCAGATTTCACAACCTCCAGTGAGTCAATCACCCCAGCAGTCTGTACAGCAGGCTGTGCCACCAATGGGACAGGCTCAGCCACAGCCGCAGATGACTTCACAGTCACAACCCCAAACGCAATCACCCCTCATGCCAGCTCAGCCACAACAGCCTCATCTGAACCAAGTCAACATGATTCCCACAAGCAATTCGATTATGCCTCAGATCCCACCGATTTCTACTCAAATAACTCAACCCAACTCCGTTGTTCCACCTCACATACCATCTCAACAGATATCTGGGGGGCCTCTTCCCCCTCACCAAACAGCTGTTTCAATCCCAAATAACCAGCCTCCACCACCTCACACGATGCAACCGTGTGGTTTCGGAGAGTACACGAACATGCAGAAGCCTAATATGTACCAGAGTGACATGATCGTTGGCTCTGGGCAGCAGTATCATCCTGGGGGTGAAATTATTCCTGGTGCCATACCCAACATGTATGGCATGTCGACAACACCTGGTGGTACTTTCAACAATGCCCATGCTCCAGTGACACATCATCAGGAGCGAGCAGCTCTGCAGCAGCAACTGCAAGAGCTCTTCTGCATGCCTCCAGCTCAGGAGAATCAGGAGAAAATTGTTGCCCTCCAGGAGAAACTCCAGGCACTTCAACAACACGAGACAAACGACCAATGCAGTGGTGGCCCTGGTTGTATTCTGGCAACACCGATGTTCCAGTCAACAGTTGTTGATAGCCCCCAGGTGTCCAGTACAACTGGCAGGGGTAGGAGTAAAGGTGCACCACGAACGAAAAAAAATCGCAAGAAGGCCGATAAGGAGGCAGCAGCACCCATCACCAGTCAACCTGTTCCAGCACCTGAGCAACCGGTCTCTGAGAATCTAGTCACTCCTGGGGACAGCAGTATCGCTGACAGTGTTGCTGATTCAGAGGACAATAAACCCTCGTCTGGGGATCACGAGGAGGAGTGGAATAAAACGAGAAAATCCAGGGTGCCGAGGAAACCGAGAAAGCCCAAGGAGCCAAAGGAACCTAAAGAAATAAAGATCAAGAAGGAGAAGGTACCCAAGGAGTCCAAGTCTCCCAAGGGAAGAAAAAAGAAGGATAAAGAGGGTCGTGAGAGCTCGAAACGCGGGAGAAAGAAGATTATAGTTTCGGATTCAGCTGATGAGGAGGTTGGGGATGAACATGAAGATGTGTCCGAGTCATCAGCTGTGCAGGACGCTGATGTCAAGTCAAGTGAACCTCCCATACAAGATGATCAGGAATTGGTAGATTCTTCGACGACTGAACCGATACAAACGGAGGGTAAGGAAGAGGGTGATGACAAGGGGGATAATGAGGAGGCAGTCGAGGAGGACGAGAAGAAGGAAGAAGTGAGGGAAGCTGCTGCCGTGGAAACTGCGACCCCGGCTAAGAAAAAATCATCGAGAAAACGTTCAGTGGGGGGTAAGGGGACGTCAACGAGAACACCGAGGGCTTCGAAGAAACGGAAGAGCAGGATAGCTCCTGATTCTGATGGAGAGGAACTTGCTACCACTCCACCACCATCACCGGAGGCTGACGATACAAATAAACGGAGATCGTCGCGTAATACTCACAGGAAAAAGTACGTGGATGACGTGATGCTAAGATTCTCTGATGAAGAGATGCCAGCACCCGATGCTAAGAAGTCTGATGGCTCCACTGCTAAACCAACGTCCACCAAACGTGAAAATGAGGGAGGTGACGTGGGGCCAAATAAACCAAACTTCGTGTACATAAATACTACTGATGAAGACTCGATGGTTGTGCAGCACATTCTCTGCATGAGAATGGGTAAACGTGAGATAAAACCAACGCCAGTGGCTGAAGTTAAGCCTGAGGAGGGTGACAAGGAGAAGACTGAGGAGGACAAAAAGGAGGAACAAACTGAAAATGCTGAGGCTGAAAAGAAATCTGAGGAACCAGACAAGGAGGAGCATGCAGATGAAAAACCAGAGGAGGAGAAGGAAGCGAAAGCAGAGACCGACCAAATCGAGAATAAGAAAGACGAGGAAGAGAATAAGCCTCAAGAGACTGGCGAGCTTGAAGTGAAGGATGAGAAGCCTAAAGAAGAGGAGAAAACGGAGGAGACAGAGCCTCAGGAGCCCGAGAGCACAGCCACTGAGCCCTCTGAAGCCACAGAGGTAAAACCTCAAATTGTAGAGGTCGAGGAGTACCTAGTGAAATACAGAAACTTTTCATATCTTCACTGCGAGTGGCGAACCGAGGAGGAGCTCTACAAAGGGGACAAACGAATTCAGGCGAAGCTCAAGAGATTTAAGCAGAAGCTCCAGCAGAGCACAAACATCTTCGAGAACACTGAGGACGATCCATTCAATCCTGATTTTGTTGAAGTCGACAGAGTCCTGGATGAAGCCACTCACACTGATCCCACAACTGGAGAAACCGTCAGGCATTATCTAGTGAAATGGCGGTCATTGCAGTACGAGGACTCCACTTGGGAACTCGAGGAGGACGTCGATTCCGAGAAGATTGCTCAGTTTAGGAAATTCAATAAGGTACCATCCAAGGACCAATGGAAGCCGAAGAAGAAACCCACTGCCTCTCAGTGGCAGAAGCTCGATGAGTCACCGGTTTATAAATCTGGTAATAGTTTGAGACCTTATCAACTCGAGGGACTCAACTGGCTGCTCTTCTCCTGGTACAATGGCCACAACTGCATTCTTGCGGATGAGATGGGTCTTGGGAAGACTATCCAGTCATTGACCTTCGTTGATGCTGTCTACAAGTATGGAATTCGTGGGCCTTTCTTGATTATTGCCCCCCTGTCAACTATTCCTAATTGGCAGAGGGAGTTCGAGGGGTGGACCGAGATGAACGTTGTGGTTTACCATGGCTCGGCAGCGAGCAGAACGATGCTGCAAGAGTACGAAGTCTACTACAAGAATGACAAAGGCAATCAGATCAAGGACCTGATCAAGTTCAATGTTCTCATAACGACATTTGAGATTATCATCACTGACTTTAACGAGCTGAAGGGCTACAATTGGCGTCTATGTGTAATCGATGAAGCTCACAGGTTGAAAAATAGAAATTGCAAGTTGTTGGAGGGGCTCAGACAGCTCAATCTAGAGCATCGTGTGCTTCTCTCTGGCACTCCCCTCCAGAATAACGTCAACGAATTGTTTTCACTTCTCAATTTCCTCGAGCCCAATCAATTCGCGAGTAATGAGGCTTTCCTCAAGGAATTTGGCAACCTAAGTAGCGAGGGAGAGGTTAATAAGCTTCAATTACTCCTCAAGCCCATGATGCTCAGGAGATTAAAGGAAGACGTGGAGAAGTCACTCGCTCCCAAGGAAGAGACTGTCGTCGAGGTTGAGCTGACGAATATCCAGAAGAAGTATTATCGAGGAATTCTCGAGAGGAACTTCTCGTTCCTCGCTAAGGGCACCACCTCTGCCAATATTCCCAATCTGATGAACACGATGATGGAGCTGAGGAAGTGCTGCATCCATCCGTTCCTCCTGAATGGTGCTGAGGATCAGATCCAGCTGGATTATAAAACTGGAGAAAAAGAGGACTCTGACGCTTACTACCACGCCTTGGTGAATAGCTCTGGAAAAATGGTACTTGTTGACAAGTTGCTACCGAAACTGAAAGCTGGTGGACACCGAGTGTTGGTATTCAGTCAGATGGTTAAGTGTCTCGATCTTCTCGAGGACTATTTGGTATACAAGAAGTATCCTTATGAGAGGATCGATGGACGAATTAGAGGTAATCTGAGACAGGCTGCTATCGATCGTTACAGCAAACCTGATTCAGACAGATTTGTGTTCTTACTCTGCACCAAAGCCGGGGGCCTTGGAATCAATTTAACAGCTGCTGATACTGTTATCATTTATGATAGTGACTGGAATCCACAGAATGACCTGCAGGCACAGGCCAGGTGCCACAGAATTGGACAGCAGAAGATGGTCAAGGTTTATCGTCTGCTGTGTCGTAATACTTATGAAAGAGAAATGTTTGATAAGGCCTCTATGAAGCTTGGACTTGATAAAGCCATTCTACAGTCTATGAATACTGCCCAGGGATCTGGGGGTAAGGATCCCGGCAATAAACAGCTGACGAAGAAAGAGATTGAGGATTTACTCAAAAAGGGAGCCTATGGGGCTATAATGGATGATGATACGGCTGGGGATAAGTTCTGTGAGGAGGACATCGATCAGATTCTCGAGAGGCGGACCCAGGTCATTACTATTGAGGCGGAGAAGGGATCCACTTTCTCGAAGGCTAGCTTTGCCTGTGCCTCCAATCGATCGGATATCAATATCGATGATCCCGATTTTTGGAACAAGTGGGCGAAGAAGGCAGAAATTGATACAACTGAGAAAAAGGAGGAGGAGGATTTAGTTATTTCTGAACCCAGGAGGAGGACTCAGATCAAACGATATGGGCATGATGAGTCGGTCGTTGATATGTCGGAGCTCGATAGTTCCGATGACAGTGATGATGACGGTGGATTGACAGGTAGAGGTATGTTTTTATGTGCATGCAGCACGAACCATTATCATTATCACGTCATGGTTATCGTATTGGTTTTAGATTTTGAGGGGACCGTTGGGGATAATTGCTGATGGTCGGGGAATTTTGGGGGGTTGCACATTTAAAAAATTCAGTACCAAAAAAAAGTCACTTTTCAACTCCAAACATCCTAGTTCCCTCGGGTGAAAAAAAAACAATTTCTCATTTTCGATCTTTTTTTTTTGTTTTTACGTATTTTAGTATCATTCACGAGGCGAATAGAGAATGTTAGCACTCATATCATCAGCAATTTGCCCCACGCGAATTCCATAAAATTTGTAAATTCTCTACCTCACAGTTAGTCTTCGTTGGGAATTAACGTAATCATTCTCACACTCATTTTCACAAATCAGCTTTGAGTGTTTCCCACCCCTTGGAAAAAAATTATAGGAATCTGTAGGTAGAAATGGGTTCTCAAATATATCTGACAATGAGTTTGGTGCTTTCCAGGGAAGAAAAGACGAGACAAATTCGGAAAGAAGAAGAAATACTGTGACGAGTATGTGCCAAGGGAGGGGGAGGTTGTGTATGGAAGTTGGGCGAGGAGTGAATGCTTCAAAGTTGAGCGAGGATTACTGACCTTTGGCTGGGGTCGTTGGGAGGAGATACTCCAGCACAGCCAGCTTCGACGTGGATGGCGTGAAATTGATATCGAGGATTGTGCTCGTGTCATTCTGCTGTACTGTCTGCGTTATTACCGGGGTGACGAAAAAATTCGTAGCTTTATATGGGATTTGATAACACCTCTGGAGAATGGAGAGAAGATCAAAACCATTACGATTAATCAAGCCAATAGAAATAGCAGGAATAAAAAGAAGAATAGCAGAGTCAGGGAGGGGGCCAGGGAGACCAGGGGATCCGCTATTAATGGAGGCCCCAGTGATCCCAATCATTGGAGTCATGCAGAAAAGTATGATGGGGACATTTTCCTCGAAAGCACCTACAGAAAACACCTCAGCAGACATGCAACCAAGTAAGTAAAGTTGTTTCCTTTCTGAAATTTCAAATGCCCAAACGATTTTCTAATTTTATTGATTCGCCTTCTACACCAATCAAGATATATTCTTTGCAAGAAAAGAAAATGAAATTAAGATGAACACAAAAAAATTAATGCTGCCATACTAACACGCCAAAAATTGCCATTAAAAATCAACCTGCCAACCAGCCCTGCTGTTGCGTACAATTTATTTAAGAGCCCCTTCTTCTGAAATTAATAAAATTGATTATAATTCCATAGCATCACAATTCTCTCTTCGAGAGTACCACATTCATAATCACATCCTTCCCCTCATTCTTTCCCCTCCTCTTTGTGAATTCCTCTTTAATCCCTTTAATGACATCTTCTGAACGCCACCATAAATTATAAATGATCTTTAATGACTCTTCTTTATATCCATAGGGTACTTTTACGAGTCCGCATGCTGTACTACATCAAGCACGAGATAATTGGAGACCTGGTGCAACACATCTCCGACGGTGTACACGTCAGGTCAGTAAATACATTTGTGACAAAGCAAAAGAAAAAAAAGGCTTTCTCTTTTAAATTTTATCAATTTATCCTTAAATTCTCTCATCATTACATTGTGCACTTACATATGTGCTTAAACAGTGCTTAATAGTTGCATGTGCAGTGTATTTGTTTATCATTGGGTCCTATAATGATCTCGAGGAATGCAAAATCCATTTTTCGTTTTTATCTCTCTGAATTTCAATAGTCAAGTGGTACGTCGATTCATTCAATTATCAATAATTATTTTTTTAAAACAATGATTATCTTTATGATCTGTTATAAAATCAGTCTCGAAAGGAGTCGATGACCCATGAAGGAAATAAAAAAAAAACAGAGCTTCAAGCTCATTCCACGGGAATTTTCGTTGAAACGACGAGCTCACGTTCACTGGACGAGCGTAGATGCATTTACTTTGGGGAAAATTGAAAAGTGCAAAAGAAGTCCTCGGAAAAATTTAATTTTCTCTATCCAATCAAGCCAACAAAAATTATTAACAAAAAAGTAAACCCTGCAATGAGTGAAAATGATGAGACACGTTAGACCACTTGATTATTGATTTAGTTAGATATTGTCTTCATGAATGGATAGACTGGGGGGTCGGTTTCACTTTGTTACTAATCAACTACTCCCCAAGAAATCATTGCAAACTCCTTGGTACTCTATCTTATTGTACGCACTGTTGACTATGCCAAAAATATTATAATTCACTCCGCCTCATCCGAGACGAGACAGCAGTTGTGTGCAGCGCTTTGAAGATGGTAAGGTAAATTCTTTGAGAAGCAGTGCACTGTATAAAGAGGGCAATGGTGTTTATTATTTTTTTTTTTATTTTCTGGAAATCAAAATTTCAAAATTATTTGTTACTTTATATGAAATTTAAAGAAAATGCGAAAGAAGATTTGACGATCTCGGTTGTCACTGGCCAGTGCTCGAGGTTTTTTACATTTTCATTAATTTTTATTGTCAATTGCAAGCCATTGGGAATATTCGACAAGACGGCAGTCAAATTTATCGATTACTCGATCACTTAGTCGGCCGGAATTCCATGGACAATTTACCTTTTTGGCAGATAATTTAGAGCACGTTTAAATTTTCCTCTTATCGTGGCACTCTAATTGTTTGATGCATAGGTTTTTTTTTATGTAGAAAGAAGAAGATAACACGGATTTACAGTCAGAGTTGGGGATGAACTAGTGGTTCTATCAAGCTGCATGCTGACTTATTTCGATAGTGAAGGGGTAAAACGTGAAAATGTAATAGAACATAAATTCATCACGATTTACCAATTCACGAGGGATTGTATTTTATCTACTCGGGAGCTAGTACTCTATTGAAAATTCTCATTAGAATCCTGTCCTCTATCTCGTTAATTAGCCATAGCAATGATTTAACGATTCATCGAAAATAAAGTATCAATCGAAAGAAATCTGGAGAGCAGTGATTGTGAAAAAAAAAAGAAATTGGTTGAGAGAGCAAACTGAAATCGTCAAGTCTTGATCAAAATTTTGGCCTTTTTTTTAAATTAAACCAAAAGAAATCGAAGAGACTCGTTGAGTGAGAAAGAAAAAAAAAATTGGCTGTTGAAAAATTGGCAAAATTTGTAAATGAAACCGCCCTACAGTGCGTTGCGGATAGATCCTCCTCAGTTACCGGAACGACCAACGAAATGGTGGGACGCTATGGCTGACAAGTCACTAATTGTTGGCTGCTACAAACATGGATACGAGAATTACGAGCAGATGAGGGCCGATCCCACGCTTTCTTTCATTTCAAGCTGCCCTCTCCCTTCCCAGACACAGACCAACCAAACAGAACAACCAAAGTGAGTACAATTAACTCAGTAATTCCTTTTTTACCCCCATTTTTTAAAATAAAATTATATTGTATTACTAGCCCACTATCCTCGGATGCCTTACTGCCTCCTACAAATTTAACACATAATTGCACGCTTAAATACATTCGCTTTACGTTTATGTTATGCCAGATGAAAAAACGATGAGAATTTTATGGAAAACGTTGAGACACTAGTGTCTCTTGGTGTATTGAATATAAACAAATTTTACATGATTTTTTTCATAGAAGGAAGCCAAGTCTCCACGAGAATACAATTGCACGGTAGAATTTTCTCTTGATGAATGATTTCCATTTTTCTACCGTATCTTGGCCAATTCTCGTTCTTCATCTTCATCTGCGGACTAGTCATTTTGTAGTGAAGTGGTGGGGACATATTCGACGTTTATCGACGGCCAAAGGACAAAATAAATAATTGACAATTCACTTTGGGTTCTCCAGTTTAAGCCAATTGTTGGTGAAACGGAATTATTCCTTTCAATTCAAATTCAATCTTCCGATCACGCATTTATTTCACTCCTCTTTGATCTCGAGGAAATTGAAGAATTTTTTTTTTGTGGAGAATTTTATTATTTGGACTACAAAAAATGCACTCTTTATATCTGTCCCGAAATAATCCTCAGTAAAGACGTTAATTAATTATAATTCCCAGATTAAGAGAGAATTGATGGAAAACTCTTCGTAGAAAAATTGATGGACTACGGAAACGTTTGATTATTTTTTAGGGAATTTTAAAGCTTTCGAATTTATTCAAAATTCATTGAATTTTAATCTCAACCAGAACTTTTCTGAATTGGTGAACTAAGATGAGTTTTCTTCTTCTGTTAAATCATTTTCTCACAACATAGTCAACGATTTGACAAAAAATCATTTTCCGAAAAAATGCACTTATCTTCATTTACCAATTGCCATAGAAATAATCCCGACGATATTCACAAATACTCTGAATTGCCACTTCTCTACAGAATTCAACGAATCAATATTTCGTGGAGGTGTTGAACAAATCGAGTGAACTCAATTGAAAAAATTTTCATTTAAAATCCGGTGAATGACGATGGATATTTTTGTTTTTTTTTGTAATTCAGGGAGGACAGTATCGAGCAAGACATCGAAGATGGCGAGGCTTCGACCGCCCAGAAGGATGGCAAGGATAGCGAAAAATTCGGCAGAGAAACTCCAGCTAATTCACCAGCCATATCCAGCAAAGCAGATACACCAGTGCCAGAGGCCGGCGGCAGTCATGATGGGGCGGAGGTACTCCTCGACGACGACAAAACGTGGCCATCAGTTGTCGACCTCAACACCCGGTTACGAAGAGTCATCTCTTCTTATCAAAGGAGTGTTGGTAAGAAGGAGGACATCAACAAGGGCCTGAAGGGGGCTAAGCCACCGATGGAAATGGAAATGACTAACCAGGCTGGAACGAACACTGGAGAACCTCCACTCAATATGCAGGGATGGGATCTTCAACAGCTTGCTATGTATCTTTTGGTAAGTCATTATTATAGTTATCTACTTATGAAACCTTTTTCCAGCCAGCTAATTCCAGGTATATTGAAGTATTTTGACAATTATTTCTTTCTTAAGATTGAAGTGTCTCCATGAATGACGAATTTTTCCGTAGTAAAAAAATATTCCTGTCTTTTTTCTCATAGAATTACTTATTAAGACTTTTGAGAGGAAAATTCGAATATAGTAGTATGAATACATAATTATTTCTACCTACTCTACCCTTCCATCCTTTCTATTCATTAGAACCCAACGAGAAGTAAGAACTTGATGAGAGAAATTACACAATATTTCACTTTGTGCTCATTAAGATTTAGAAGCACTCCAGAAATTTCAGGAGGTATTACATCTTTTTATGCTCTTTGCAACTTGTTAATACTAAGGGAGTATGCGATTTGGCATTGGAGAAAGTAATTAAAATTAATACCTTCCGATAAAAAGTAAATCAATTTTTCAGCGTGTAATTTTTTTTTCGTGAAGCTGTCCTTGAATGCTTCATAACAAGGCATATTTTTCCAGAAAATGGAGAGGCGAGAAAAAATGGAGCAAATGGTGAAAGAGCGCGAGCGCACACGCATTGAGGAGCAAAAAGCCAAATGGAGCCGCAGGGAAGAGAGCGAATTTCTCCGAGTGGTTTCCACCTACGGTGTTAATTATGACCGTAAAAAAGCTCAGTATGACTGGACAAAATTCAAGAGCCTAGCGAGATTCGACAAGAAGTCTGATGCCGATCTGACAGACTACTACATGTCCTTCCGTGCAATGTGCAAGAAGGCATGTAACTCCAAAGGTGCCGAGGAGGAAGGTGTGTTCCGTAAGTGCTTCGTTTTTTTTTATTTACCCCGTTTTATTTTTATTTGCGTTAATCAATAATAACCGAGGTTTCGCATCAAATTGCACAGCCATTGCATTTATACTACTGAATAAATAATGGACGAGAGTCACCGAGAAAACTATTTTTGCTGTGACTGAATTTTTGATCCTGTACGTTCAACTTCTCGACAGAAATCTTACAAAATATCTCTGACCCGCAATTTCATGCAAAATCTCTTCAAGTGACTCGAAAAATTCCAATAATTGATTTCAATTTCAGACATTCCTATCGATCAGCTGAGCCCGGGAAGAGCGAGGCAAATTCTCGATCGCGTAGATCTCTTAAGTAAAATTCGTGAAGAGATTCTCTCTCACCCACATCTGGAAGAGAGATTATCCCTATGCCAGCCCTCAGGAGACACTCCAGACTGGTGGGTGCCAGGGAGACATGATAAGGAGTTGCTCCTAGGTGCAGCCAAACACGGCTTGGGTCGTACAGACATAACAATTCTCAATGACCCCGACTTTTCGTTCCATAAAATTCTCGGCAAGAGTATTTTCGGTGGAATTCCACCAGCGAAAGCAGCAGTACCTTTCGATAAATCTGACAAGGCGATTAAAATCGAAAACAGGGATGACATCCTCAAATTCGATAAGGACGAGATCTTGGTTAAACTTGAGAAGGGCGAGGGAACCCTGAAAATCGAAAAAGTAGGTTTCAAAAGAGACAGTTCACTTCCTCCTCCTGACAAGAAGCTAGACGTGCCAGAGAAAGGTCGAGTTGAGTTGACAATTGTCAAGACCGAGGGTAAATCTGATGAGAAGACGCCTAAGAGCTGGTTAACCATCACAGCTCTCTCGTCAAAATCTCCTGAACTCGATAAAACCTCAGAAGTCTCTGCAGACGCCGATAAACCGTCTGAAGAGACTCCTGAAGGCGAGAAAACTCAAGAAAAACCAGTAGTTGAGACTGAAGCAGATGAGAAGGAACCTGAATCCAAAATAACTGAAGTCGAGGCGGAAACACCGGCAGAAAATACAGAAAAACTTGAAGAAAAAATTGCAGCGACAGAAAAGGAACAGTTAGAAACCCCTGAAAAGGACAAGGATGAGGAAATTGAAGAGAAATCAAAAGATAAAGATGCAGAATTGCATCATGAAGAAGAAAAAGCTCCAAAAACTGACGAAGAATCTTCAAAAGAGACTTCTCAACCCTCAGAGGAGTTAAAACCCCCTGAAGAAACTTCTCCAGATATCAACCCCTGTAAAGAAGATGATAAAATTCCTAAAGAGGTTGAAAAATCTGAAGTTTCTCCAGAGGGGATGGAAGTTGAGTCCTCAGAGGTAACAGTTGAGCCGTCCAAATCACAAGAAGCTGCAGAAAAATCGCCAGAGGCCGCTAAATCCTCAGAAGACTCCACAATGGATGTCCAGGAGTCCGACGATGCCTCAAAGGCTCCAGAAAAACCAAAAGACACTCAGTCAGAAGCAACCGACTCGGCTCTACTCGACACCAAACCAGTATCGTTAGTAGAGGAGAAATCAACAGAGGTTGATGAAAAAACGCTAGAACCGTCCTCGGAGAAACCAGAAAAGACCCCGGAGGTGGCCGCAGCCCCTGAAGACAAGCCCGAAAAATCTCCTTCAGTGAAGGAACAAGTCCAAGAGATTCCTGAAGAAAAAACCGAGAAGGAAGCCTCGAAAACCTCAAAAATCGAGGATAAGGGGAGTATTCAGGCGGCAGAACTCAAGGCCATGTTCCCAGACCTGGAGGTGATCCAACCACTGTCCAGATTAACCCAGATTGATACATTCGTCCTTCGAGACAAGTCTGACTATCCCGAGCCTCCGATTCCTCCTCTGCTCCCCCACAACTTCCCTTCGTCAGTGAAATGGCCGAAGGAACATGCAGTTGAGGCCAGATTGATGCACATTGTCCATGCGATTGAGCACAAGGAGTGGCCAGTGGCTATGAATTTCACAGCTGGTGACGAAGTCGAGATTCTTTCCGCTGATAAGGACAATTCCGAGGTAATTACAATCACCACTGATCACGGAGTATCGAGGGCACTAGCAGCAACCACCAACAATCTCTCGTCTAAAAAACGAAAGAGACACATTGCGATTGACGTTGAGACTGAGAGAGCAAAGCTCCATGCATTATTGAACAGCAGTCATATGACATCACAGCCTCCTCAGGCTCTTAGTAAGCCCTCGGTGCTTTCAGGCTCGTGGGATTTAACTGAAGAGTCTCAGTCCGAGGACTCGAGGAGATCAACTCCCCAGCCTCCACCAGCTCATCAGCAAACGAGAAATTCAGCATTCGATCTGAAGTACACAGTCCCTGGGAAGACAACGATTATCCCAGGTACGTCGAGCACACTCACCCCCATCGATCTCTCTGCTGGATACATGAAGACATCGTCCAACGAGGTCAGTAAAGACATTATGAACGAAGTTCAGGACTTCTCGATGCCCAGCAAGAACAAGCAGCCCAGCAGCAACAAGGGAAAATTAGACAGTATGTTGGATAAATTAATGAAAAGAAAGAATGTACCAGTGGATGAACCAGTAATTGGTAAAGAGAAGAAACGAAGAAAGCTCGATGAGATCGTACTGGGTCTGAGTGCAGCAAAAGAACAGCAAGGCACTCACTTCCCCGAGCACAACAAGAAGAGTACAATCACCCCTAATGTGACAGTGACCCCCACATCAGCTCCAATTGGGCTTCCAACCCCTCCAGCGCCTGCCCAGAAACCGTTCTCTATAACCGTAACATCTATTCCATCATCCAGAGCTTCAAGCTCCAGCCATCAGCCACCACCATCTCTCCATTCTCACAAGGATAGTTTCTCAGCCCTGCTGGCACAAGCAGAGCAGCAAAATCGTGACCTCAAGAAACAGCAACAGCTGCACGCCGCCCACTCGAGTCAATCAAATCAACAGCTTCAACAGCAGTTGCAGCAACAACAGGCTTTCAACTCTGGCCACATGTCCTCTAGCAGTCATCGCAAGAGCTACGAGGCGATGATAGCTGATATAAATAAAGTAGCTGAATACTCATCGAAAATAGGTTCATACTCTCACGAGGCTAAAGTTAACAAGTGGCTGGCAGAGCAAACAGCAATGTCCGATCAATTATCAGCTGAATATCTCAATGCACCGAGAAGACGTCGTCCACGTGTCGATCCATCACTGCTTGACTGGAAGAAGCTTACTGGTGAAGAGAACGTTGCTGTGATTAACAGAATAACTGGTAAGAAAGTAACTGGCAGTAAAGCACCACAATTGAAACGTCTTGGCCAGTGGTTAATGGAGAATCCCATGTTCGATGTAGATCCTAAGTGGGCTGAATTGGTGAAGGAACGTGGAAACTTGCCTCACGATTTGCAGAAGAGATTGCCAGGACAAGAGAGAAGCAGTAATAAAGGTAAAACACCAGGTAGACCACCAATGATGCCAAGCCCAACGAGTCAACAGCAAACCAGTCAGAATTTAGCTGCAACATCAATGGCATCACAGCTCAATTTCCCAGGTCTGGGTAATCTTAATAATTCATTATTATCAGGCTTATCGTTGGGTAATTTTGATCCAAAGAACAATCCCCTGTTGATGCCATTTGGTGGACTACCTAATTTGGGAGCACTTGGGGGTCTCGGTAATCTCGGTAATCTCAGTAATATGAGTTTAACAAATTCACTTTTCGCCAATCTTGCTGGTCTCGGTCTGCCATCATTGGCAGGCATGGAGGCACTCAGTGCATCAGCAGCTGCTACTAGTTCTGCCGAGACTAATGTTGTTAATTCATCAAGCAAGACGACAACAACGAGCACGAGTAGTTCTAGTAAATCCAGGTCCAAACAGATGGATCCACCAACCTCAAAATCATCAGCACCATCGACCTCGTCGAGTTCTTTACCCACAACCACACCATTCCCATTTTTCTTCCCTAATCCAAGTCTGCTTTATACGCCACTTGGTCTAGGGGGATTGAATCCATTCTCGATGCAACCTGGTGGTGTCTCATCGGCCTACGAGAGTTTGGCTCAGTGTGGCCTATTGAATCCACCGACTTCCACGGCCTCGAGCTCAAGGAAGTCGACCTCCTCCACAAGTAGCAGCTCGAGACGAGAGTCCACTGCTGATATGTTGAAGCGTAAAGAATCTGAGAAGAAATCGGCAAGTGCTGCATCTAGGTATCAGATGGAGTCGTCATTGGCGTTACAGGCTTATACAGACGCCATTCACGCTGAGGAGAGAAGAAGGAGTGAGGTGGAAAAGAAGGAGGCCCTTGAAATCAGTGAAATTGCTGACCTATCAGCCAGGATGGAGCGAAAGAGTAAGGAGCAGGAGATGAAGGAGGCCCTCGAGCAATTGAGCAGAACGAGTGCTGAGTTGTTTACGAGAACCATCGAGGAAACACAGAGGCCCCAGAAACGAAGCAGAACATCAGAGCCTGTTCAGGAAACCCCATTGCCAGCTTCACTCGAGGTGACACTTGAACCTGTGGTGAAGAAGAGTCGTGTGGAGGCTGAACACAAAACACCCTCCATCTCATCCTTCAGTGATATCGCCGAAGAGTCCCCAACGAAAACCACAAAGTCTCACACCCCATCGTCGACTCCAGCATCCACTCCCCAGCCCACACCTGCCTCAACCCCAACCCCAACCCCAACTCCAACAACAACACCAGCACCCAGACTAGCGACACCCCAACCACAGGAGGAGGTCACCTCCAACACATCCCTCAACACCTCCTTAAACACCTCGTCAAATAGTAATAAAGAGTCTGTTGACTCACACTCTGAGGATCCCAAGGAATCTCCATCATCAAACTCGAAATCAGAGAGCACAAAGTCGAGTTTTGAGCATGAGGAGGAGACCAAGGGAAAATCCACTGGAAAAAAGTCGAGGGGAGCTAAACGAGTGACTGTTGAGCCCCCTGTAGAGAGGAAGAACCTCAGATCAAGTGCTGGACGACAGGCCAGAGCTGCTGCTGAGCGGCAAGCCAGGATGGAGGGAGAACTGGCTCAGCAGGCAGCTGAAGAGGCACAAAATAATGAGTGAGGAAGGTCTACACGACGCAAAAGAAATGGGTGATAACAAACTTCCCATTAGAAGTAAGTCATCCAGTCTTTTGGCGTCATCTTATATCAATCGAGGCTTAATGAAATTGAAAAATAAGTGAAAGCGCAGGAACTTTCAGTGACATAGACTACGTGTTCATGTAGTGAGTTTTTAAACAAATTGCAAGTTAATGAGAGTACGCTGAACACATGTAGTTTTGGTGTGGCGAAACAGACAATTATGTGGTGACAGCGAGAGATTCATGGAAACAGATACAACGCAATAGTATTTTGTGGTATAATACATTGTGTGGTAATCCCTAACAATTAGTGATTGAAGTAATTAGGGTTAAAATGAGGATATAATTTTTGTTAAATTTATTATTCTACAATCATTCTTTTTTTTCCTTCTTATCGACTTTTTATTTTTGATCTTATTGGTTTATTGAACCAGGGACTGTTTTATATACTGCTATAAACATGATTATATATTATTATTATTATGCATAATAATATAACCCGTACGATGAAATATTGATTAAAAGATAGTAATAACTTAATTATGATGAGAGTAATTCAATGATTAAGACAATGAAACGAAAACAGATAACTTGTACATATTTGCAGTTAATAATAAAGGAAAACAACAATCTGCCTAGTTATTGTAAACGGTTGAAGAAATTGGAGATAATCGTGTACTTGGACAAGTGTATATAATGCAGTGTACTTTTAATTATGAGAAAACAAAAGAGGTGAAATAATAAATGGCTTCTTTTGTTGTTTGCAAGAACGTGATTAAATATTAAATGAAACAAAATGAAATTGTTGGAATAGTCGTTTATTTTATTCATTAATTAAAATATTTGGGTTACATTGGTTTTTTTCGGGAGGGGGTTTATTCGGTTTTTTGGGACTTGAGGGTCACATTGTACTGCTCAGGTCGCAGGGGTGAGGGACCATTCGAAGGTAGCCCTTCCCTGATGGAAGTTTTATTGTTTTTAGCTTATCAGCGTACGTTTTCTGGGCTTCTTCGTCGCTCACTGTTGGCTGGACCATCACGTCATCTCCTTTCTGAAAAGTACAATGTTTTGAGAAAGAGGAATTCATTCGACAATATCCCTTAAACATTCTAATTGTTCTCGGGATAGTTACGTGTGTTTTAAAAAGTTCTTTTCTGATAGAAAGGCAATTCTGGTTTTTATTTTGAAAACTTGAATACAAACCTTCCAATCAACTGGGGTTGCCACTTTGTGCTGTTCTGTCAGTTGCAGAGACTCGATAACTCTGATTATTTCGCTGTAATAAAAGATTGTAATTATGCAATCGAGAATAAATAGGTGAGAGGAAGAGAAAAAAAAAGTTACTCGAAATTTCGGCCAGTAGTAGCGGGATAGAGAATCGATAATCTCATTTTCTTCTTTGGGTCTATGATGAAAACGGCTCTGGCAGCTGCGGGCAGCCCATCCTTATCTGTCTCATCGGGGTCCAACATACCGAGACTTGTAGCTATCTTACGAGATTCATCTTCAATTATGGGATAGGGAAATCCATCTATGGAAACACCAGCATAACTTTTGATGTCCTAAATTATAAGAACAACTGATTAATCTCCAGATCATCATTCGACAATCATATAATTTCCCTCATTCAATATGTAAAATGAGGGGAAAAAATAATAATTAATAATTATGAATTAATTCATGGTAATTATTACTTTGATCCATTCGATATGTGAGTCGACTGAATTACAAGATAATGCAATAGGCTTAACACCGAGCCTCTGGAAATCTGGCATCAGCTTCACAACTCTCGCCAATTCCGTAGTGCAAACTGGAGTGAAATCGTTGGGATGAGAGAATAGTATTCCCCATCTATTCCATAATGACAAAATCCTTCATCATTGAGTATTAAACGAAAACAATACGATTGATAAAAAAATAGAGTTGACGTACGAGTTCCCCAGCCACTCGTGGAAATTGATCTTTCCGACGTTTGTATTTGTATCAAAATTTGGGAATTTCTCGCCCAGCAGCACCATGATGACTCGAGTTATTGGATATATATGGATTATTTAACAGCCTACGAAAAGAGTCACTTAATTTTATGATTTTCTTCAGTAAAAAATTGACCACCGGTTTTTTGCGTTTTTTACACGTCGCAGCAGCAAACTTTATAACCTAAATTATGTCATGTTCACCAACATGGCAACTAAAGAGGGTATGGGGGGGGATATGAATGCTTTTTGTTTTTTATTTGTTTAACTGAAATTTAGCCGACTCTAGAACGAGCGGAAGGGGAAAGCCACATCTTGTGGAAGTTCAAGTGGAAAAAAGTGGTCAATATATTGAAGATATACTACTAATTAAATTATAATTTCATAATGAGCACGTTGCCTAGTGGGCAATGTGCTTGGCTGGCACGCGGACGGCTAGGCTTCGATGCTAGCCATCATTCATTTTTTTTTTAATCAAAATCATTCCAATTGTTTTTTTTTAATAACTAATCAATGGAAATATCGTTTAAAAACTGAATTTTTCAAAATTGAGAAGATATCCAGTGAAATTGAAAAATTAGCAATTTTTTAAAACGATACTTTTGCAAAATATATACTCCTAATGAAATTATTTTATTGTAATAGTGCGTTATCCTAGCGGTAACGTGCTCGGCTAGCACGCCGACGGCCCGAGTTCGATCCCGCCGTCATTCATATTTTTTTTTAAATAATTCCAATTTTACCTTTTGTAAATGGCTAATCAATCGAAATATTGGTTAAAAACTGAATAGCTCTTCGATTGTCATGTTCCCCTGATACTTTTACAAAAATTTTGAATTTTTCACTTGCAGTGAAAATGGGCATTGACTAAAATAGAGGCTCAGTTCTAGGAATTTGAGTGACACCATCGGCATTCTAGAATTTCACCCCAAGAGGGCGCCACACGCAATGCGCTGGCGTGTCTTCCCGTCAGCCGACTCGGTAACTGCCTCAGTAGCAGTCCCGCTGTCAGAGGGACCAGTTCAGCGGGTGAGTGTTACTTTCTGCGTTAGAAAATTGGTTTCTGTTTTTTATTATAACATTTCCATACTCGCCTGATACTTGTTCAAAAATTTTGAATTGTCGAATTTCCGTAAATACCTCCTCGATTCTCATGGTCCCCTGATACTTTTTCAAATATTTTGAATTTTCAAATTTCCGTGAATACCTCCTCGATTCTCATGCTTCCCTGATGTTTTTTTGAAAATTTTGAATCTTTCAATTTCAGTGAATACCTCCTCAATTGTCATGCTCTCTTGATACTTCTTCAAAAATTTTGAATGTTCGAATTTCCGTGAATACCTCCTCAATTCTCATGCTTTCCTGATACTTTTTCAAAAATTTTGAATTTTCAAATTTCCGTGAATACCTCCTCGATTCTCATGATCCCCTGATACTTTTTTGAAAATTTTGAATTTTGCAATTTCAGTGAATACCTCCTCAATTGGCATGCTCTCCTGATGTACAACCAGCGTTTGAATCAAAGAGGATTGACTGAAGTAGAGGGTCAGTTCTAGGAATTAGAGTGACCCCACCGGCATTCTAGAATCTCACCCCAAGAGAGAGGGTGCCACACGCAATGCGCTGGCGTGTCTGCTCGTCAGCCGACTCGGTAACTGCCTCAGTAGGAGTCCCGCTGTCAGAGGGACCAGTTGAGTGGGTGAGTGTTAATTTCTGCGTTAGAAAATTGGTTTCTGTTTTTTATTATAACATTTCCATACTCCCCTGATACTTGTTCAAA
>NW_011887759.1:330187-331457 GCF_000806365.1 Fopius arisanus
CATTGCGTGTGGCGCCCTCTTCATAGCACCCACAATAATAAATGCACATCTCAGTGATATGCAGTAATAATAACAACAATATCACCACGTTTCCAACATTTAATGGGTATGCTGACAATAAAATATACAGAATTTCGTAATGATACAACTAATTTATGTCTTAAATTATATTCCAAACTTCCTCGAAAGCAGAACACAATTTACTGCACGTTAATGCTCCAGAGAGTGGGTAATTACTGATAGATAATGTGTCTTCTGTATAGTCTGTCTTCACCTGTTGACAGTACAAAAAATATAAGTTATTGGTATCCAAAATTTCTAGCAACTGTGTGATATCTTATGAACAATAAATTAAAAAAAGGCTAAACGATTTTTTTACGATCTTAAAAAATGAATCTGGAATGAAAAATAATTATTTCAGAAGTAAATTGATTAATGATATACCTGTCCATGTGCCATTGCTCCTACAACAATGGCTATGGGCTCTTCTCCGGGAACCAATTCTCTGGGATTCTTCACGACTTTGGAACTGAAGGACATCGCTAATTTCCTGCATCCCACTGGAAGATGATCAGTGACTGGATTTTTTATGACTTTCAGCAGCTTCATGTGGCCATCGGACGCCCTGACGCTGAATTTGTGGAGTAGTTGTACTGGAACATCGACAAAACCATAATTTCACCTCACAATTTCCATTCTACACATACTTGCAGGATTATTTATAAATTCATAAAGAAATGGTACACATTAAATTTACCCATTAACCCCGCAAAACGTTTGAAAGTCCTGGGTATCCTCGTCTGTGGGTTGACTTCAATGAGGACATTCTTCTCAGTATGAATATAAACCTGAAGAAGTCCTGCTCGGTTCAGAGGACTGTCCAGCAGCATCAAAAGACATTGATGAGCAATATCAGGTCTGCAGCTTCCTGGATCTCTGTTATTTTTCTTAAGGATTCCAATATGATCGTCGCAATTTAACAATTCGAAATTATTTCCCACCTTGAAGACAAAAATTAATAAACCGATTTTATTTACATTGTTGAATAAATATGAATTAGAAGTAGGCAGAGAAAATAGGAAATTTTATGATAAAAGACATGATACTTTTTTCGAAAGAATAAATATTTGGAGAAAATAATTGTTTCTCAGTGTAAACAAAAACACATGGCATAACTAACCTTCACAGACTCCAACTGTGCTCCATCAAGAATTATAATTAATCGTTTTTCCTGATTCTTTATATGAGCAACTTGCAAATGCTTCGGGGC
>NW_011887759.1:332127-342417 GCF_000806365.1 Fopius arisanus
GCCAATCCTCTTTCCGTGATCCATTGCACAATAATCTATTGATACGAAGTGATTATTCATAAGGAAATTATTTTTTAATTTGGCTCATTCCATTAGTATTATTCCAATTACAGTTCCGTTTTTGACCATTGAAATCAGGTTAGCCTTATTAATCATATATTTATGGTTCAAACGTGATTTAATATTGTTATAATTCCCTGCTGAATGAGTCAGAGGTGTATAATTCTAGATCTAGATAAACTCTTGGATAATCAAAATTTCGGAGGTTCGAATTGTAAAATATTGTCATTGCTTTGCATTGAACATATTAAAATGAAGAATGCCATGAAATATTTATAAACATTATTAATTTCAGTTGAAATGCTACTATCCTGAAGGATAAAGTCGTAACTATAGAATCTGCAGAAATCATTGGCAATTATTGCCTGAGGCTTTGATTAATCGATTATATCGAGTTCGGCATATACCATTTTTGCATATCGCGTAAGTTCTCGTTAATTATGGGATCTTCAAAAGGAGACGACTGGACTTATACTAGGAAGAGGACGGAGGAAACGAAATACAAGTGGACGATAAAGGATTTTTCAACCATCCCCCAAAAATGTGGAGATAAAATTCAATCACCTTCATTCTTCACCGAAGACGGAGAACGAGAGTGGAAACTCGCGTTCTACCCTAGTGGTTGCAATTTACTTCATCCGGATAGTGTAGGTCTTTTCGTGACTCCACTAATGCCGGAAGATGTGAAATTTAAAATTGAGTTGACATTAGCTATTTTCACGCCAGAGGAAATGATTAGATCACGCAACTGTTTCATTCAATGGAAAAAAGACATGCCGGACTGGGGCTATCAATGCTTCATAAAGAGATCAGAATTGTTGTCATTAAAAAATTCCAATGATAGTATCATTATCCATTGCGATATGAGAATATACGACACTGCCGTCGTATCAGCATTTGACAACATTTCTAGTGATCTAAGTAAATCACTTAAGTCGCAAAAGCGTTCATTGATCAATGATTTTCGTTCTCTTTTTACCGATCCACAGTTCAGCGATTTTCGCATCATAGTGGGGAATGAAATATTTCATGTGCATAAGAATATTCTAGCAGCTCGGAGTTCCACTTTTGCAGTTATGTTTAAACACGAGGAAATGGAAGAAAATCGTAAAAACGAGGTGAAGATTGAAAATATGGATTCGGAGCTGGTGAAAGGGATGTTGGAGTATATTTATACCAGTGAAGTACAAGATCTTGAAAGGCTAGCCTGTGGACTATTGGGGGCGGCAGAGCAATACGACTTGGGTGGATTAAAGAATATGTGCATGGATACTATGTACAATCTTCTCACTGCTGAGAATGCCGCCGATATTTTGGTGCACGCCGATCTTTACCGTATTAGCCGATTGAAAGAAGATACTATTAACTTCATAAAAGAACATCTCACTGAGGTGCAGTCCACGGAAAGCTTCCGAAAAATTTCGAATGCTGGTCTGTTAATGGAATTACTTCTCGCAATCGGCAAACAAGATGGCAAGACTAATAAAACTGACGAAAAAAATACTTGAATTCGTTCTATTACCTATGGACTTTTGATATCTGTGTATTATTATTTTTACTATCATTGCAATTCCAATATTTTTACGAAAGCAATGAAATTTTGATATCCCCCTTCTAATAGATAATAAAAAATTTAATAAAAATAATGCAAAATGTCAACTGCTTTAAGTTTTCGGTACATATTGTTATGTTCCATGGTGAGGGGGTAATTCATAACATTTTGTCCAATTGAAATTACTCTTTTATTGTATTTGAGGTATTTCACGCGATTTCAATTGAAAAAAAAAGGGTTTTTCCATTTTGATATGAATTAAGTATCTGGTAGAAAAGGACAAACCAAATTGTTTTTCAACTGCTATGCAACATACAAAATTTCAATTTGAATTTTACCCGCGTCAGTATCATGTCGTCACAGGATTGAATTCAAAACCGACCTTCAGCTTCAGGAGGAAAACATACTGACTCTTACTGACTCTTGAGCGAGTGGGAATTGGAGGGAACGACGAGCAAGTGAAAATTTATCAATTTACAGTGATTGAAGATATTTCATAAATGTTATAAGTTTTTGGAAAAATGCCTACGTGTATCGTACGCAGATGTGGCTCGTGTTCGTCAAAAAAGTCCGAGGAAAATGGCCAGAGGGTTCGGTATTTCTCTTTTCCTCGGGACAAGGAGATGCAGGACAAGTGGTTGAAAGCCCTCAAGAAAGAAGATAACAATGTCAATGTCAAGAATGGTAGGGAATGTTTATTCATTAATTTTTCTCCTCAAATTTCAAATTCCGAAGTAAGTGCTTTGTTCCACATCGACCATCGGTCCATATTGGTTATGATTCTTTGGTGTCAGTTGAATCATTTCTCGTAAATGCTGTTAGGCATCGAAGCAAATCAATTAAGATCAACACTGGAAGCCTTCATTGTCTTCCAATGATTACCGTATAGTCATAATAAATCATTCCATGGAATTGAATTGTAATGGAAAACTTCATCCCTCCCTTGACTGTCCTTTGGATTCATCAAATAAATTTTTTTTTTCACCGTTTTATTCCCATTTTTATCAGTTAGCCATTCTTGTGATTCGGTGTGCTTTGTTTAAAACAAGAATTTACAATGAATTTGGATAAAACATCGTAAGATAAAATCAAGAAGTTTGGGGGAAGCTGTAAATTTGTGTTAATTTATCTTGCAACAATGTATTGAAATCCCATGATTTCAGCGAGAGTTTGCTCTCGTCATTTCGAGGAGAAATGTCTTCGTAAGGACTGGAGAACAGAAATGTACAACTACTACCCTATGAGGGCGAGATCTCTAGTTCCAGAATCAATTCCAACACTCAATCTCGGTTATCCAACGCCTCCACCCACTTCCCCAGCGCCGTAAGTATTCCCTTTCATTGTTTTCAAAATATTATTTGATGCGTAAGCAGAATCAATCGATTGAACTGAAATTCAGTACAAAATTAAAATGATGGGAATGTGAATTATTTAGGAGTGCACCGGCACCTCCGGTGCCCGTAGTTCCCAGTGTTTTTGGACCAAATCCTGTCGGGAGACCCCCCAAAAGACCAGCGACGGTCTCTGTCCAGGATATGGGTCCGTCTGATGCTAAAATACTCAAACTTCAAAGTACTAATAAAGAGGTGAAGCCGGGGAAGAATAAAACTATTGTTTCCATTTCAAACATTTCAAAGGGGTCAGTATTTTGAATAAAAAATATATAGAGTTTATGAGAAAAAATGAAAAAAAAAAATTCTTATTTCTACCAGGCGAAGAAAAATTGATCTCTCAGACCCCGAAGCTGTCCAACAAGAGTTCAATCGCCTGCAATCCGAGAACAAATCCCTGAAGATGGCCTTCATAAACCGAGCCCTGGGTGAGGACTATCGGCGCCTTGAAGAGGAGAACAGACGTCTGAAATTGGAGAATAAAAACTTGAAAGTGAGCCTGAAGGGTTCGAAAACGAAGGAGCAGTACGAACAGCTGGAAGACGAATATTTTCTTCTCAACGAAAAACTGAAAACAAGTGTCCCCAAGGCCGAGTGTATCAAGCTCTTAAGCCAGATGTTCACTCCAGGGCAGATCCGTGCTATTTTCCTGCCCGTTCGGAGAACAGTCAAGTGGTCAGCTGAGGACATCTCCGCAGCCATCACTTTGAGGAGTGTCAGTGTTCGAGCCTATCAGTATCTCAAGACCAAACGAAACATTCCCTTGCCTGGACAGTCCACTCTTCGCAAGTGGATGGCCAATATGAAGCTGGAGGAGGGAATTCTCGAGTCTGTTCTTCATCTGATGAGCAACAAGGCTGCAGAGATGGAAGAACATGAGAAATTGGTATCTTTAAGTTTTGGAGAGGCTGATCTATCGAATAAACTTGAGCCAAGTAAAAAAACCATTGACAAGAGAGTTCGTACACACCAGTGTGCCATGGTCAGGGGTTTATTCGCAACATGGAAACAGCCAATCTATTACACCCACGACCAATCATTCACCAAAGAAATCATCTTGAAGATTATCGATCGTCTCCATCAGATCGGATTTACAGTCGTCTCCATCGTCAGCGAGATAACTCGAACCAATTTGAAAGTCTGGAGTGATTTGAAAATCGGAATCGACGAGGACGAAAATTGTTATTTCCCCCATCCCAATATACCCAACTCCAAGGTCTTCGTGTTTACTGATGCGCCATTTTTACTGAAATCTCTTCGTAATTTGCTGTTGGAGTCTGGAATCGATATCGATGGAAAGATTATCACTAAAGATTGTATTGAGCGTGTTCTTAATCTGAGGACACCCGATATGAAAATAGCCGAGAGGATAACTCAGGCTCATTTGAGAGTGGTGAATTGTGATAAGCAGAGAGTGAGACTGGCAGTGGAGCTCCTATCCGACGAAGTGGCAAAAGCAATTGAAGGCTTTGGCGTAATTGGCGAACTGCAGCAGTACAACTGGAGGGAGACTGCGGACTTCATAAAAATTGTCTACGACTGGTTCAAGGTGTTCAATTACACTGGCAAGATTGACGAAGAGTCGGTGCAGTATGGCCTGGGATATGGAGCCAGCCTAGACGATCAGATCACTAAACTTGAAAAGATGACACTGCTTATGGGACAGATTCGCAGTGGAATTGAGGATGACTCGATGATCAACATCCAGAAGTGTGTCATAATGAATAATTGTTCGTTGTCTCAGCTGTTTATCTACCTGGGGGACAGATACGCCACCACGAAGTTTCCCCTGGAATACATTCTGACAAACAGACTTAATATGGATGTACTGGTGCAGCTATTCGCATACCTGATTTCCAGGAAGGATTCAAAAGATAAATACAGCCCACTGGACTTTAAGTATCGGCTGAGGTGGTACATGCTGGGAGAGAGTGCAGAGGCGGTTCTGGAGCAAGGGTGCGGGGAATCGAGTTCTGATGGAGATAAATGGGAGGATAAGGCCGAAATACTCACAAAGGATTTGTGGCAATTGCTGAGAAAGAGGAAGGGAAAAAACGCGACTTCCATTATCCATGATGATAATGATGATGAGTAATCACTGCAAGGGGACAAACAAGGTAGAGAGAAGGTGCTGAGGAAACGTCGGGAAATTTTCGTTGTTATGCAGCTAGTGAAATCGATTCGATAGAGACGTGGATTTTTTTTTTTCATTTGCTGGAGGTAATTTTTAAAATACGAATGTAGGAAAATATCGTTCGTCACTCGGCCGAGTGAACCCTTCCGACGATTGTGTTTACATTTCTCGGCTCTGCACTGTAAACTGTAAACACAATTGCCAGAAAAGTTCTTACTGGCCTAGCAACGAAATATATTATAACAAAAATGTAGGATAAATTTTCAATTGTAATTCATCTCAAAAAGTTTCACTCACATTTCTTACCGATTTTTCTGTGTTACAGAATACAAAAACACCTCAGGAATTCTCTCTGCCCTAATGCATAATCGTTTTCTGAGTGAAACTGTAAATAACATGGACTTCAAGGAGTGAAATTCGCACCCATTTATTCGTAAAAAAGCTGTTTGTCCGTTGAAAAAATATTGAGTGCAACAGGTTAAATAAAAATTTCCTAGCTAAAGGCGATTTCTAGCATTTCATTTACGTCAACAATTTTTTCTCGAGGCTTTCCCTTTACTTTTCCTCTCTCCTGTTCGACATTATCGATTTTCTCCCACTCTTGATACGACACAGGGCGAATATTCCTGCTCTTGAGGATTTTCATAATTTCCTCTGATCCTGGCTTCGACTGTGTTGGCTTCAATTCTTCGAGAATTAAACTCGCGACATTGAAGGCATTCGTCATGGTCGAAAGGATGACGCCGACAGGTCCAGTAGCGACCCATCCGGCTGCGTAGAGGTTGTCCCCAATTTTCCCAGAGGAATTGACGACTCTTCCTCGTTGGGGATCGAAGGGTACTGACGGTTCGATCGGGACTGATTTATATCCGATACTTCGAAGCACTAGACCACAGGGAATTTCCTCAGATTCGTTCGTGGCCACAGCTTTCTGATCAAGAATGTCCTCACCCTCTAGTTTATTCACAGACAGTTTAATTTTCTCTACTGAAGTTGAACCAATAATCTCCTTGGGCCCTCTACGAAAAATTGGAAGAAATTGTTTAGAATTGGAGTTTTCCGGATGCATTCGCTCTGAGAGATTTTTTAACATCAACTCAGTGAGTCGTTTTCTTGGTCGTACAAGCGTTGGGACAACATCTGCGACTCCCGTGAAGTCCTCCGGACGCCAGATTGTACTGCAGTTTTTTAATTTCGTCATTTCTCGAAGTTCTGCTATGGTGAAGGCTGCCTGAAGGGGCCCACGTCGGCCGACCATCCATACACGTCGGATTTTACTGACAGAGAGATGATCTAAGGCATGGCAAGTTATATCTGTTTTTTTCAACTCGTCGACAGGAGTTAATAAAATCCTCGCAATATCAACAGCTACATTCCCCTGGCCCAGAATAACAGCCTCTTCGACGTTTAAATTAATTTCCAAACCGCTATCCGACGGAACTCCGTTGTACCAGCCGACGAATTGTCGTCCAGAAATTACGTTGGATAATTTTTCTCCTGGAATTCCCAATATTCTGTCCTCTTCAGCTCCATAAGTTAATAAAACTGCATGGTAATTGCTCCTCAATTCCGTAATAGTCAGGTCCTTCCCCACGTTAACATTTCCGAGAAACTTAAGCCGAGGATTCTTGGCGGTTTTTTTAAAGGTGTTGATGACATTTTTTACTTCTGGATGGTCTGGAGCGACTCCAAATCGAACCAGACCGAAGGGAACGGGTAAACGCTCTATAACATCCACTTCCACATCGTTAGCTGTCTTTAATAACTGCTGTGCAGCATAAAAACCAGCAGGTCCAGCTCCCACAATACAAATTCGTGCTTTTGGAGCTTTAGTACAGAAATTCCGAACACACTGGAGCACTTTAACGCCTCCCATCATTCAAATGTTCTCTCTGAAACATTAAAATTTTGTTTTTAAATTAATATCAATCAAAAACTGATTTTTATACTGATTCATTCATCTGGTAATAATTTCGTACTGAGTATTTCAAGAAGTCGGATAGTGTGAAGATTAGGATACATTTGATGGTGAACCAGGTGAAATCAGATCACTGCCCAATGTATTAAAACTCTCAGGACCTTACAATATTTATAGAGAATTATTGGATTTATATTTACAATTATATCTGTTAAACTTACACTTTTACAAAATCTTAGACACCATTACACCGCCTCCTCGCACTTTGAAAATTACAATCGGGAAAGGATAATATTCGAAATTTCCACCTAGAATTATTAGTTTTTATCACTTTATTGGCGCAATCTTGAAAAAATGAGACTCATTACTCTCGTTATCACAAATATATATTAGTTAAATGAAGACAATTAATTAAATACAAATAGAATTATAAAAAATTATAATTGAAAAAATACAATATCACGATACTTGCAGACTTCATATGGTCACAAATTTTTCTTCATTACGAAGACCTACTGATTTTTTCAACGATGTGATTGATAACATGTTTGATCGCCACATGATTAATCATCAGTATACTTTGGTACATCTCGCAGGCTGCAAAAAATTAAGGTAATGAGGTGATTAATTACAGCTCCAGGGCGAAGGATGCCAGTTGATTTCCTTACCACATAATAATTGAGAAATCGGGAAGATCGATATCACAATTTTGTTGCTTTCCCTGGCGTTATTTGCTGCCTCAATGATTTCGCGGAAGTTGTCAATCATTTTTTTCCTGTTTCGAAAATTCTCTAGGGTCACGACTACCCCTAGATCATTTTCCGCCTCTATCTCGAGTGTCTTGAAGGCATGACCCAGAAGATACAGAATTCCAACATTCAATTGCGACAATAAACAATACCCGAGAAGAACAATTGAGTCATTCTCCTCGATGCTCTCGAGTATTTCATAAATCTTTTCTATCAGATTGGTATCAACTTTGTCCGTGAGCGAAAAGGAAAAAACTTTTTTGTCTTCTCTTCTCATTTTTTCGATGAATTCAGTCTTTGCTGCGGCTTCTGGGAATTCCAGATTCAAGTTAAATTCATCCAGTACGTGAAAACCAGAGATTAAATTTTTGAGCATTCTAGGAAAACAGAATCTAGAGCTCTGAATTTTCTCATAAAATTTCCCAAGATTAATCATTAACGGTCCTGAATCGTTTGGTAGCTGCAATAAATACGGCAGGATGTGAGGGAAAATTCAGAAATTGATCAATGAAATAAACAACGAATGCAGAGAGTAGAGGAAGACTACCTTGAAACACACACTCACACAGTTTTTCTTTTCTTCCCAACATCTCAAACTCTATAATCCACGATAACCTCCATGCATCTCCCGCCCATAAAAGTTTCAAAGAAAATCTTACAATGAATTTAAAACTCGCTCTTCCCGGCACGCCCTGCATGTCCTCCTGCAGTCTCTTGATTCTCTCTTCCCCCAGCATTTCCTCCTCCCGTTTCCTATCATTAAACGATCCATCCGAGAACTTGAAATGTGTGTCTTTGTTGTTGAACATCGAAATTCTCCTCTTCCCAACGAGTTCCTCCGCCTTATCCACTCTCTTCACCCCATATCTCGCAATAAATGCCTCAGCCACAGCATCGCGAATCTTCCAAACGTCATCCTCCACCCCCTCCTCGAACATCCTGATGTTATTCTGAATGACCTGACACTGATGGCCCTTAAAAAATTCTCCAGCCTGAATGATCTGTTCGATAAACTTGTTAGGCAGATCTTCTCTGCGAAACATTGAAGTCTCTTTTCCTCTCATTTCCTCTCCCTCCTCATACCGACTCGTCAGTACCGCCAGGTGTTCCTTGACGACGTCTCCTTTGAATCCCAAACAAACAACATATACCTCTGAATTCCCCTCTTTACTCGTAGCAGGCTTATTCAGCACAACCCTCTCAAAACAGCACCTCATCAGGTACAGCAGACAGACAGTCTCCTGCTCAAAGATGGTGAATATTTTGAGAAGAAAGCTGCCCCCATTTTCCAGGAGGTGAAGAGCAGCCACAGTCTCGCAGTAGTGTAAATGAGAGACCACAGCTTCCTGTTCATCAGGTTTATCAATACAACTGATGCTGCCATCAGCAGTTACTAGCATCGCTTTACCTCGTTCCCTCCGGAGCAGCCCCTCGAGATTCTCCAGGGTCATGAGGTTACCAGTCTGATCCTCTCCGAAATACCAGTGCCCTTCAGTGTGGAGAATAATTCTATCGTCGGTTATCATGGTGGAATTGCTGTTGGCCTCATAATAAGGGTTCAGAGTGGATGCTGTCCAGGTCCAAGTGATATCTGGATGATTCACCTTAAGGAAGTGATTGAGGGACATGACAAAGGCACCTGGGGCCTCACAGAGGTGTATAGAGTGCAGTTTTCCAGATTGCAGCACACCGGAAGGAATGAGGGGGAAGGAGGACAGGTTCTCGTAGAACTTGCACCAGGCCTGTGTAAGGAACTCGGGGTTTATCACTGTTCGGAGTTTCTTGTGGACCTCGCCTGCCTGATTAGTGGTACCTGTGTGTTTCTGCCACTCCATTAACTTAAAGTCGTTTAATCGGGATTTTGTGGTGTTCAAGGAGATCTTCAGGGCCTGTAGGGCCTCAACCTCCCAAGGATGACCCACAAACATTGAGGACGGAGGAGCGAGAGTAAAACTCTGGTCATTCAACAGCTCAAAACGTTTCGAAAACAGTCTCTCCACTGCTTCAACTATTTTATGCTCTTTGTGGCGAGTGTTAAAGTGATTGCGGATGTGATCATATGGTTGAAAGGATAATGGCCTGTGTTTTTTCAAGCGTTCCGATGCCTTTTCCATGGTCTGAGGATGATAAGGTAATTGGATAATTACCTTTGATCTGGATGAAGTGATGGATCCCGCTTCCAAGGTGTTTTTGAAGTTTTCTATTATATTGGGGTATTGGGATAGGAGTCCTCTACGACGAAACAGACGAGTGACCGAGCCGCTTGACGGCTCCCAGCGAACTCCGTTTGAAGTCTTGAATTGTTCGCCATTTACGCTAAGATTATTAGATTGTTAGCTTATCCAAAAGAAACAAGATGAATAAGAACATATCAAAGAGGGGGTGCGTGCATCAATCCAGAGAACTATTTTACTGATAAGGAAGGACTCGAGTACGAAAGCGTCGATAACCTCAAAACTTTCAGTTTGCGAGATTGAGTGCAGGCA
>NW_011887759.1:343962-348870 GCF_000806365.1 Fopius arisanus
TAGGAATGGCCCCATCTCCAAGTAGTTCACTGAATACCCCAGGTGGAGTTGGAGCCCCGAGTCCTCAGGAAGAGGCGGCATACCGAGAAAAAATTCGACACCTCAGTAGATACGTTGAGCCCTTAAGAAGAATGATCACGAAAATGGGTAATGAGAATAATATCGATAAGATGAGTAAAATGAAAAAACTTCTGGAAATTCTATCAACTCCATCGACTTCATCGAAACGAGTACCACTCGAGACAATACTCAAGTGCGAGGCTGCGTTGGAAAAATTGGACCTGAAGAGGTCAGAGAACAGTGTTGGACCAGTAAGTACATCGATGAAGGAGCATTATTTCTTCAGTCCACTTCTGGAGGCTGTCAGCACGCATCTGCAGAGCCCAGTTGTCAATCACACGTTACAGAGGACATTTGGTCCGTGTTTAGACGCTCTTTTCGGTCCAGAGATAAAAGGTCTACCACCGCCATTGAAGAGACAACGAGTGGATGAATCAGCAAGTGAAATACCTGACGTTCTTCAGGGTGAAATAGCTCGTTTGGATCAAAGATTCAAAGTCAGTCTTGATCCAGCACAGCAGACAGGCTCGAAATGCATTCAATTGATCTGTTGGTTGGACGATCGCCATCTCCCATGTGTGCCACCAGTCTCGGTGACGGTGCCATCAGACTATCCGCTAACTCCTCCAAGATGTGTGATGGCACCTCACGAGTACGCAACAGCATTTCTCTGTGCAGTTCAGAAAGCTCTCAATGCGAGAATAACAAAATTACCAAAACGTTTTTCGGTCTCACAATTGTTGGACACATGGGAGATGAGCGTTCGCCAAGCCAGTGCACCCACACAGACATCTGTCAATGGTACCTCTGTACTAATGGGGCTTTAGGTCAATTGAATCGTCTTCATTAATATTTATGATATCGTAATTATATTTATTGTCAATCATTGAATGGGTGGAGTAAGGGAGTAAGTTCTGGAATTAAGGCTGAGCCCTTCTCATTATTCATGAATGTTATTTTGAGAGGACATATTCATGCTCAAATAAACTTACAACTTTCGATAAGAAAAATATTCAATGGTGTTGTCAATGTTTCCGGACCATGAAATGAGAAGCGTTTGTGCAAAATATCTAGGAATTGAAAAAAGATTGTAAATTTTTTATGGCAATCAAGAAAATTCGAAAAATACTTTGATACTGTAATCATTACTATAACTTTGTCCTCATTCAACGAGAGAAAAATTTAAATTCTTTAACGGTAATGGATTTTTTTATTTATAAGGATAACATGCATTTTCGTGTCGGTATATTTTTATGTTGACTGTCAATTGTGAATGTTTTTTCGAAAATTTTTTATAGAGAAATTCAGGAGTTATTAAGAATTTGAACATCTCCGTTTCGTTTCATTCCCTAGGTTAAACTAATCATGTCATGTAGAAAAGTTTCGCAATACATTTTTCAAATGATTTTTCTTATGGTTCATCTAATTTATGTTGTATGTGGGATAATGAATGACAGAGGCATTTATGTCGAGTGAAGTGATGGTGGGGTGAAGGAATGTGTGGGTTTTACCTAACTGGACCTGAATCACCGCGTCTCCTCGAAATCGGCTTGACCGGCTTGGCTCATCCCTTCAATCCATATTTCTTTTATCACTACATCATAAAATAAGTGTAATCTCTAAACATCGAGTGTTTGTAATTTTGTAATCGATGATTTTAATGAATTTTGAGAATCAGTGCACGAGTTCTGCAGTATATTTATGTCGAGAACTATGTGAGGCTTCTGCGATCTCGAGTGTAAACAAATAGATCTATCCCATGCACGACTTCGTTCTGGCGGGAAGTTTTTAAATATGAAGGAACAAGTGAATTTGCACAAGTTGGAGACTCTATTCTATTTCGCTGCTTGGAGTGGAGGCATTTTTTACGGCCTGTATCATCTTTATTTGGCTGGAGCCTGTAAATATTTCTGACCATATCTTGTTCAATTGAGTATTATTTTTTTCCCCTGAATTGATGTGAATAAATGGGAAGGAATTATGAGCTAGCCCATTTTATTAAAATTGATCTAAAAGTGAAACTTTCATATCAGAAAATTCATTCATTGAAAAAAAAATATATCACGAGAAGTTCCTCTATATATTTATAGATTATTTAGGAATAAATGAAAAATGTCGAATTCTGTTATACTTTTGATGGAAAGCCTGGAATATGTACTAGCCATTCGTAATGAAAAAATGTGAGTTTGATCCCCCAGATTTTGAAGACTATGACGATGCCTTCAACGATTTCATCCCCGGATGGTCCTGGGTGGGACGGAAACAAGATACATCCGACATCGAGTGGTCTCTCTGGATTCCTTTCATGTACCAATTAATTCCTTGGATCACAGTACATCTGGCATTCTCCCAGTACCTGAAGTGGTCAGAGTGCAGTAGCACGATAATCTGCTGCTGGTACATCACAATTTCAGTAGGATTTTTGTGTCATTATGCTGGAGGGATCACAATGATTCTTCTTCTCATCCAGCCCTGTATCGCGTGTTTATTGACATCATTCAGGAGTAAGAAAGTAGCATACGTCATACACTTTGCGACGTTAGGAGTTATTCAGTTGAGCCCTACGCTGGAGATTGTCATTCAAGATTGGCTGATGTTGAAGGAAAACGTCTACCACATGATAGTAATCGCTATCTGTTGGATGCAACTGAGAACCATCAGCTGCAGCATTGACAACATTACTGATTACAAGCATAAAAATATTATGGGCTTTTTGAAGAATTTCATTCAGAGCACTGCTTATTGCTTGTATCTTCCTACATTATTCTTGGGGCCATTTGTACTTTATAGTGATTTTATTAAAGGGGTGAGTACTCCAGTCTCAAGTATGTCACTTCCACAATTTTCCTTTCATTAAAAATTATCCAATTGCGATCACATCGAACGTTCCTTGGTGTCGAAAGGATGTAGGCCGTGAAAAATTAGAAATCGTACTATCTCCTGAGAAATAATTAGATAATTGGAAATCGTTTTTGGTAATTTGTCTTTGATTTTTATATGTTTCAGATAGAAGGGCCTTTTAGAGAGTGGACATTCCGACGGTTCACAATTTTTATATTGAATATAATACGTTTCACTTTCTGGATATTCTTCACCGAGTTGAGTACACATTTTATCTACTGTAATGCGTTGCAGTATCATCCGGAATTTGTGGCACAACTAAATCCTTGGGCTTTCTATGCAATGGGTTACGCTATGGGACAATATTTCCTGAACAAATATGTTGTTTTTTATGGAACCTGCGGGGAAATTAGCAGAGCTGACAATATCAATGCTCCGCCTCCTCCAAAGTGTATTGGGAGAATTCATTTGTACTCGGAGATGTGGAAGCATTTCGATAGAGGATTGTATCAATTTCTTATCAGGTGAAAAACAATTTCATTTATTCATGATCAACATGATTTTGTGAAAATGAGAAATTTCGTGAGTTGAGGCAATCGTTTCAACCGAAAACATGAAATAATACGAAAATAACTCAATATCAATTTTTAATTTGAATAAATAATCAGCTGGATTTTCGAATTTCAGATATATTTATGTGCCAATAGCATCGATGGAAATTCCACTCAAGAAAATATTAGCTTCATTCATATCATTCGGATTCGTATTTCTTTGGCATGGAGTTCAGTTATTTATTTTCACTTGGTCTTTCCTGAATTTCTTGGGGCTGACTATCGAAGGTATCGCCAGATCCATTAGAAACACTCCGGGATTTATGGAATGGGAGGAGAAACGGTTGACACCAAAAAATGTCCGCAGATTCCACTGTTTGCTAGCCAGCCCTCTGTTAGCCCTCTCGGCGATATCCAATTTTTATTTTTTCGCTGGCCAGGATATTGGCAATATTTTTATGTACAGGATTTTTCATGGTGAGTACGGAATGCTATGAATTTCAATTTATAATCCTTCCCGATTTCTCTTTATAATATTGGCAGTGAATTCTTAAGGGAGCTGGTGAGATTAAATTACCTCTAAAGATATATTTAAGAATTGAATAAGCGAAGATTTTTTAATGATTCAATCTGAGAGAAAATTTTACACACTTGGTATGTAAATTCTTAAGAACGCAGGAATTTTGAAACTTTTCTGTGAAAAATGTTCCAGACTCACCCAAAGCCGTGGGCATTCTCCTTTTCCTACTCTACTGCTGCTGCCAAGTGTCAACTGAAGTGAAAAACTACGAGATACGAAGAGAAACTAAAATTGAGCTTGATGATATTGAAAAAAGAATGTGAGAAATATAAATAATTGTGAATTTTATTACTGTATTGTTGATAATATAAGGACGACGTAAAATTATGAAAAAATATTGGAAGATTTACTCTTGGCAATCTCTTCTTGTAACTTCTCTTCAAAACGCTTTTGTGACATGATCAATGTACTTATGTTCGGATGTCCAATACCAGCGGCCGTCCATTTCTCGTAGTTGCGTCTGATACTGTCTTCCAGTCTGTGCACAATTGTTGGTGCACGGTACAAATCATGAATTGTGTAGCCAGTGCTATGAAGAAATTGAAGCATTTTGGTCAATTTTACGATGGAGAGTGATTTAATATCAGGACTACGATAAAGAAGGGATGTGGCAGAATGCAAATCGCAGTCCATTACTTTGGCGATGTGCTCCTCAAGGGTGGTATCAGGACCAACGATCGTGTTCCAATTAATTTTCTTCTCCTCCCGTCTAGAATATAATTCATTAACGTCCACACATTTGCATTCTCATAATATCGATGATATCTTCAAGCTCTTTGAATTTTAAATCTTGCAATACGAAATTTACCTTTCAATTATCGAAATTGGACAGCGAATGAACCATGGCTTGATTTCTTTTATTCCAGCACGTTGAGC
>NW_011887759.1:349100-352347 GCF_000806365.1 Fopius arisanus
TGATATATAATATAATTCCGCACCTAATAAAAATTCTGTGATTTCGACAATTTTCGCCATCTTGATGGATAAAATATCAGGTTGAGTGCATACCAAAACACAAATTGTACTCACGTGGCACTGAAACATTAAGAACAATGTCTGGTAAAATTCAGAACATTGGAATTGTAACATAGGATTCCCTCGAAAAAAATGGATAATATACTCATAATAAAGTTTGAATAACTTGATATAACAATACGACAAATATTCTCACATTGAATTTCGCGGCCAGATATTCAATTCTATTCCGATAATTAGGCTGTAAACTTCTATCCTTCATGGTAGTACTGGAAAAATTCATCAACTCCAAAGCTGACAATCGTAATAAGGGAATACCATAGTTGATCTCGAGTTTAACCTTCTTCAGACTCTTGACTTTGCTCTGGATATTTTCAGGGGTGTCGGCCAGCGATTCGACATTCTGCCTGATCGTAGACTTGAAGACACCAGCAGAGCGTAGAAGTTGGTAATTCTTCAGAAGTGCTGGCTTTGTTAATTTATTAAATATCGGCCACTTTATAGTAAACTTGATTGCTGTTTCTCTACGAATGTCCAGGAGATTCATTAAAGTTCTCACGGAATAGTTGTGTCCAATGACATTGTCATTTAAAAATTCCCGATAGGTTTTAACCTCTTGGTAATCCATAGTTGTTTCAGTGTTATCATTTTGCATAAGTGCATAATTTTTTTTTGTGTGTTCGTAACGTTTGACTAATTGCTGAGGCAATAACCTCATGCATACGTAATTATTCTGTTTCAGAAGATTCCGCATTAAACACCGAGCCAAGTTTCGCGACATTTTTTTACTGTTATTTACACGGAATCATTGAATTCTTTTTTGTCAGAAAGTTTATCAGATGGTCACTTAACCTCCTCGGAATGCTCTTTCTTCGACAGTACCATGTGCTGTTGTTTGAACGGTTTTTCATGACGGCGTCGCCACTGGTTTTTTACGCGGGAAGTTTAGCTTTAGAGAAAAATATTATCTAAACCTGGAAGTCAACGCTTAAACTTGTATAATATTCCGATAATTACTATACTCATAAGTTCTCATAACTCATAAATTCATAAATGCTTCCAGTATCTACCTGTGAGAATGAAAATGTAAATTTTTACCAGTTCAAATCGGCTTCTGTTCATCAGGTAATCTATTGGTTATCATCCGATAATTAATCACGAAATACAAATTCTCAAAGTGATAAAACAATGAGTTGTATCGTTTCATTATTTAGATCCACAAATTCTGCATATTGAAACAAAACAAACAACTGTGGCATTTTGAAATGCCATCTCATTTGAAAATTAATAATAGAGTTGAGAAGAGCACACCCCCATCCTCTACAACTCACCTTTCACAGCCCCAATCACCTCCCCCTCGAGAAAAACTAATTACCCCACGAAAACACCAGTACAAATGAACAATACCCTCACCATAAAATTTGTAATCACCAGAATTTGCACGCCAAAGGTGCCTTTTCCAAGCGCCGAAACAAAGGAATTGTTTGTTTCATTTCACCTCCTTTGTTCTGTCTATGTCTAAAACTGCATTCTCAAAAAATAAGGAGAACGAAATGATGAAGAAGAAGCCAAAGCAAAAATGGTCAAACGAATATTTCCTTGCATCTCTACTTTACTTTCCTTCTCAACCCAAAGGAATGCAAAGGAGTAAATTCTCTGGAGAATCCGTTGTGCCATGGCCACTCAGGTCAGAACAAGGTATTAAAGAAATAAAAAATATAGAATAAAAAAAAATGCTCATAAATACGTGGTTAATTGCATGAACCTGTTTTTTTCTTCCAACGAACAGAGAATACACGAACCTAAGGAATAAAAGGGTAATATCCCAGTTCCTGATGACGACCCAGTAGCTTTTTAACATTAAATGTATATTCTGAATCCTGCCTTTTATCATTTGACGTCACTCTTTGGGAGTGTAAAAACAAAAAGGATATTCTTTGTGTTGTTCCCAGGATTGGACATAAGCTCTCAGGTACTGGGACATTCAGCTTACATAATGGAGAATAGACGGTTGGATGGATTCGGCGGGTGGTGAGGAATAAGTGCGGAGGAGGAGAGAATTCGAGAAGACGAAGGAGAAAGGAGGTAACCCCCGAAACTTTATACCTCTGTGGGTGGGCCACTATGCCATGCAAGAAGCCGTGTTTCATGTGGATGTTATACTTCAGCAACATGAATAAATTCGTCTCTCACATGCTTCAAGTTGGCGTTCTTCTCCTTCGCCTTCTTTCCAGCCCGAATCGTCAATTTCCCTTTAAAAAAAACAGGTAACGTTTTTTATTGGATTGTCCTCGTTAATCTAGAAGATATTTTCTTTTACCACTTCGTCCCAGAAAAATTCAGCAATTTCTTCGATTCTTCAATGTTTCAGCGCGTAGTCGTATTTTCGAGATATGTATAGCTCTCATTGCGTTCCACAAGAGGGGTTTCTTGAAGATGTCGGAGAATGATATAGGAAAATTCTTTTATTCGAGCTGCCATTCATATTCTATTTTTATTCCCTTGGTTTTTTGTTTGAGAGACATTTGGGCGAGAAAATTCAATGGAGTTTCAGCTAGAGCACGTTTCAACTCTGGATATCAAATAAGAGGTTATAAAAACCTTAAAAAAATGAAGATACGTAAAAACACAAAGACATTGTAAGAAAAAACAAGGAGAGATAGCACTCCAGCGAGTTCTTCCCTGATAAGCGGATGTCACGCTGGGATGTCACAACAATGCAAATATTTCGTAGTCAGAGAAAAAATACAGCGCGCAATGTCTGCAGGTAAATCCTTTCACCTTCTTGTCTGTCAGTGCTCTTGTACCAGCGGGTCGTGGCGTTAGAAATTCATAGTACTGGCGATTTCATTGTGAATTCTCGTGAGTCCCTCACACTGAAAAAAAAACGTATTTATTGCCGCAAAGCGTCATCCACACGTACAAAATTTATGCGAGTTAATGAATTTTCATATTTTCGGTGATATTCAAATTCAATAACTCGATTATCAGTTCGATTCATTGGTGTTGCAACAGTCTACCATTTATTGAGCAATAAATTGTAACAGCAAGGACGAGTGATAAGGAAAATAACTCTCCGCCCAATGGATTTTATTTAGTTGCCTCGTGCATTCAGTTACCATTCAATATTCGTCATGGTTAAAGCAGCAGTTGCAGTTGTAGATACATGCAGCGAGAGTGAAGACTG
>NW_011887759.1:352807-356605 GCF_000806365.1 Fopius arisanus
ATCGACTGAGTACAATTGTGATTATTGTTAATAAGTATGAGTGTATGCTTGGAAAAGGAAGTGGAGCGCTGATAATTTTATTCTGCCGAGACTTTCTTCTTTCAGTTAACTTTCATTCTTAATGGCTTTATTTATTTTTCTTGGATTTTTTTTCGCGAGAACTAACGGTTGCGTAATCACAGGGTCCGGCGTATTAGATAAATTTTATGGATGGCGGTAATTGTTGATACTGTCCGTCATTCCAATATCTTCTCAATTTTCATTTTTTTAGATTATATATTTTTACATTTATATATTTTTTATATTTATTATATTTATTATATTTTTAGAAATTTTTGATAAATCGTTGCGATTTTTGGAGCTTTGACTAAGAACTGGGGAAACTTAGTGAGATATTGAATAATCAATTTTATCTACCGTTTCTTAAAAAAATTGAAAAATTAAAAGATATCGACAATAATAAAAAAAATGTAATGCGGTTTAAGAAACCGGTGGATTTCCTAGTTAAATCATACGCTGTGAAGTCAAAGAAAACCGTTTACGTAATATTTTATTGCGCTTTAAACACGTAAACATGAAAACTGAAAAAATGCAATTGAATGGGAGAATTTTTTTTCCTAGCGATTCAGTTTTAGTATTTAAAATCATTCGGTATAATTCCGTAGCGAACGATGAGCCACGAGAGGAAGAAAAGAAAATTCCATTTAATCTCCAATTTTCTCTGTTGATTTCGTATTAAAAAATGGAATACACTACATTCTAATTAGAATATCCTCAAATCGGCTGCAACGCCCTTATTTTACGTATCACTCAACCATTATAAATAAAGTAATTGGACGAATAAACTATAAAATTCCATGGTTTACCCGTGTTCGTGGTTCATTGTAACGTAAAACCAATCGCCAACGAATTTCAAATCAACAGAATAACCGATCCGAGAATAATCACCGCGATATATACACCTCACATACACGGATTTTTTGCATGAAAATAAAAATGAAAATCCACGAAGGGGTGGTGTAATGCGCATGAAACCCTTCTCGCGTACCCCTTTTTCGACCAATCACCCGTACTTCATTTCTGTACCTCGTTGGACGCATCTCATTTTCCTCTCCTCGCACTTTCCCTCCACAATTCCATCCCTATTTCATCCCGAGTTGGTCTTTTTATCATAACTACATCATCTCTTTTCCTCATTTCAGCCTCATCCACGATCCTCCCCCCTGCTGTATATCCCGTCCAGATCCAGTCGTGTTGCTTTATTCATTGCTTCGCACTATCATACTCGTGATTATCCACTAACTCCCCCTTTTCGCTTTATTTTTTCGAAAAATCCGCCCTACATATGTTTCATTTCGTGAATTGTCTCCAGTTTCTCATTTTTTCTCCCTATTATTTTTTGGGTTTGAAGAGTGGGGAATTATCTTGCGCGGTATCATTTTCGTTTCAAAATTGTTCTTATCAGACGAGAAAATGGTTTCTATCCGAGGAATGTAGGGCCCCCAGGGCTTGCAGTCTGTGATGTGGGATTGTGATTGATTTATTAAGGTTTTCCCTCGGGATTTTTGAAAATGTAAATGGAATTCCTGCCAATTAAATAAAATATTGTCGATTATTCAACGAGCAGATTTTATACGATGGGAGAAATGACCTTTGCGCCGTTCATATATTGTGTGGTTCATATTATTCGATTATTCCCTCGGGGCATGTATAATAACGTTGATTATAGCGAACTTCGAAGTGATCAGTCGTGGGGAATTGTCAAATTCAGTGTTTCGTTTACAACCATTTGGAAATTGGATGGGATGGATTTTTTTTTTCGTTCGAGTGAAGTCGACGATATTTTATTTATTAAAATTACAATTTCACTGATCCAGTAACAAAGTAAAATGAGTAATTAATCAATTTGCATACTTGACATCAACCCGATTAGCGTATTGAGTCATAATGTCACTTAGATCATATAACAAGAACATAATTTTTTTCTCTTACTTTAAAGTTACAGTTGCTGATCTATTTTGACCTGTTCCCAAGAGCCCATTAATTTTCCTGTTGGCAGTTTTGATTTGGTTATTGACGTTTATATCGAGACCCCTGGAAATTCATGTTGTTTGCAAATGTGAGGGAATGCTCTGTGCACCAGTAAAATAAAATCAAACGATTTATACGAGCGGTATAAATCGGCGGTGATTAAATTATCCAAGTGCTGTGTACGAAAACAACTCTATAATCCGGTCTTTTAGTGGAAAAAAAGTAAAAAAAAGAAAAAAAGTCACGAGATTGGAGTCGACTGATGAAACTGTTTTGATATCAATATTGCCATCGTTCAAGTTCAGAGAAATCATACGCGTATCACGCACTGTCCTTCACTCATAGTTAAAGTGAGGCTAGTTTAGCAAAATATGAATGAGAGTTTGAACGATGTCACATGTGAAGGCACGTTGGGTTGACGATTGCGCAATTAGCTTGTTGGAAGGTACAAAGGGTGACGGAAGTTGTTGGGAAACAGAGAGCGAGGGGAACAGTGACATTGAAGCTCTCCCTTTGATTCACGATAAACAGTGGTTAAAACCTGAAATTGCAGCCATGAGGCAAGACGAAACTACGCGTATTAATCGCACCAGCTTTGACATAGGATCCCGCACGGTGAGTTTTTTCACAATAATTTATTGCAATACTTCCTCCACACAGTTATCTGATTAAAAATTACTACCCAACAGGCAAAAGTGATTTTTAACTATCGCCCTTTCTATATTAGCATAACGTCCTTTTGCACCAGGCGTTTAAAAAATATATCAGGTTTTTTTCGCAATCCACAAATTTAATTAACTTTTTGTTTATAATTGACTGAATCATTTATTATTCTTTGAGTTGAGTCCTTTCATTATTGGAATGCAGTGGCTTAAAATTGCATATTCAATGAAAAGATGAAGCTATTGGTGTGAATTGGTCTCGTTAAATTCAATGAAAAAAATCGAGAGGGGCTTTCTGTTTTGTTGTCTATGTGAAACAATTTGCATAATCACAAAGATGGCGAAAACATGTGGAGATGATTATAATTTGAATGACAATGATTGTCATTTGCGGGTGGAGGTGAATTGAGACAAAAGGATATTCCCTCGTTAGGAATGTGAATGAGCATTAGCTGTAGTTGAGTAATTTGTTATTCTCGTGGATGAGAATAAGAGCCTTTGGCCTGCACACCGCCAATTCACGTTTAAAGCATCACTGGGAGAGGAGAGATAGGTGGGGGCCCTGAACTCTGCACGGTGAATTTTAACGAGGGCTTTTTCACCGAGGATAAATGAATCCGGTGTACTTTATATTATACTGTGTGCACAGTGCAGACTCCTATCCTGGCAAAATTTCCCCCCTTCTGTGGCTATTATCCAAAATGGTGGTTATTACAAAGTATTTTCTTTTGGGATGAAAGCACTTTAAACCCTGAATTTTTACTATTTATAATTTCACGTGGAAAATAGTTGGATTTACTTCACATGGAAAAATATACCGGTTTTTCAAAAACCACTTGGTCTTTATTACAGTTAATTCACCATTCAACAATCACAAATTATTATTCAATAATGGGCCTACAGCATTTATGATTATTAGTTGGAGTTTTGTTATATTAAAAAATATATATATTTTTTTTATTAATCAACGGTTGATTTGGCATACATCCACCACGTAGATGATATTAGGAGGTTCAAAGGGGACAGATAATGAGAAATAAAGAAATATAAAAGAAAAAATGAAATTTCCCCTTCTACCCAGGGGCCTGATCTACGAGTTCCACAT
>NW_011887759.1:357340-358974 GCF_000806365.1 Fopius arisanus
GTGTCATAAGAAAAAACCTTTGGCGGATATCTCTTTTTCGATCACAGCGGCGAAGTTTTGCTGATGTGAAACTTTTCCCGCAGAAATAGCAAAAAAAAAAAAATACAAACGGAGAAAATAGCGGAGAAAGAATACATTTGAATGTGGACTACAAATCCCCTGGATTTTTTTCGAGGGACAGGTTTGTACGGATGCGCCAGTTTTTTCATATTTCTGGTTAATTTTCTCTCATCAATTCTAGGTGAACAAATTATTTTTTCTAGAATTTGAATTTCATCGGGTAGTGTTTTCAGATGAAATAGCACAACAATATCTCGTCATGTGGTTTTCAGTGGGTATTTTCGGAATACTTTTTTCTACCTCGGAAATACCCATTGGATATGGAGCAATGTCGAAACTCAACCAGTGCACCTGCAATTCCAGTAACTGGCTCTGATTACCATAAAGCTCGGGAACCACTCGCTATTTTTGTTTCTTTTCGGCAATCTTTTCTCTTCACTTCCGTTTTTTTACGTCTACGACGGTATCTTCATTTACCGCATAACAAATTGCCATTTTTTTCCATAACAACCGTCTGGCTAGGTACATTGTGCAGCTACTAGACCAATTCAAAGTATTCACCTTACTGAAAATGAATTCACGTCATGTATATGTAAATTTATGATAGCGGATTTGTATAAACAACTAGGCTATATATCTATTACATCCCCTCCCTGAAATTGTGTAATTAACTAAAAATATTAGTAAAATCGAAATAATTAATTGAATATAGATCAAGAATGTTTTGTTGATTGGTAGAGTATTAGAAAATTCTCTAGGCGACGGGGACCACCGTAATGTTGCAAAAAAGAATCGATAACAACTTAATTGATTCTCGATGGAAGTTCAAAGCTCGTACAATTGAGTACTAGGTTTTTTATTGGTTTTTTTGTAGACGTAAGATAATTGGAAGATAATTGTTTTTTTTTCTTAGTATTCTGCAGTTCGGAAAGTCTTCCGTTGAATTTTCTATCAACTTGTAAAGTCTCGGGAAATTAATTAAGACAAGAAGACAATGGCCTGTGGGAGTTTTTCATCTGTATTTAATCTCACTTTTGCCCGTCGAAGAATCGTAAACGTTGTCCTCTGTGCGTTCTGGATAGAACCAACTTTTAATTAAGTTCCAACCGCGCGTGTTTTCATCGTTGTTTCACGAGTGCATTCATAGAATTGGATAGGGCCAGCATTCTAGTCATGGATAGTCGTGTGGAAAATAGAGTCGGTGGATTTTTGATTCGTATACCTGCACAAGCTCCACGAAGTTTCAGCGGTTTGTGGATAACGAAAATATCGAACGGAATGCAAATTTCGAGGGATGCACTTGGGGATCTCATTGTTTGCATTGGGGGTAAATGGATTTTGTTTGGGAACTCATCAAAAACTGGGGGAAATGTCGAGTTGTCTCCAAATCAAGAATTATCATTCGTACTAGTTGATACACCAGATGCAGTTGTTTTATCTGAAAATATGTGGAAATGGTGGAACATTCCATTCTCAAATTTATCGGCAGATCGTTGTTTATCATAAAAAAAAATAAATACACTTGAATTTTCGAATTTTTATTCCCTAAATGTCGTAATCGACAGGAGCATCAG
>NW_011887759.1:359574-365151 GCF_000806365.1 Fopius arisanus
TAAATTCTCCGGACAAAGTACGAGGAATGATTTTATTCGAAAAATTTCCGCGGATTTCGTCCTCCTGTTGGTAAACGTCGCGAAATTAATCTGTCCGTAAAAATGTCATCTGAAGTGACATATTTCTGGATGAAGTCTACAATGTAAATGAATTAGTGGACAATAGTGGTGCGAATGTGACGTATCGTGTGGGTGTCAATAAAAGATTAAATAAAAATATTTAATGGAAAAGACAAGTTTAGGGGAATATCCATCACCATGACTCCTCATCCACCGTCAAACAGATGAAACTTTCCAACTATGTGCCCTCACCGTCACAAGTTACGATTAACGAGATATAAACAAGCTGAAGGCTCCTCGGTAGTTAGAAAATGACTGAAAGCTCATGCTCTTGATCCCTATCTCCAGATGTGTGTGTATACCCAGAGGGGGAGACAGGTTTTGGTATCCAACGCAGCACTAACCAGACGTCGTATATCACTGGGCTTTGCCCACCACGTTAAATGGCCCGAGTTGAGTTATAGGCTGGATAATTAAATGGGGAAATACTCAACGAAAATACCGACTTCCTAAGTACCACAAAATATTTGTTTTATTGCATCTTTATACGTTTTCATCTGAAAACCGTAAGAAATTATTTGTACCCTCATTTAAATAAATTAATTCAATACAGAATTATAAATTACTATTGTGTTATATCGTCTCGTCATGATTTTACTCATTTTTTAAAAATTATAATGCAAATATCCTTAAATACTCTTTTCGTACCCTTTTTGAGACGGCGATTCTTTTTTCTCTTCTACTGTGTACAAGCAGTTCGCAATTGTGAAACAATTATCGGTGTGGTATTAGCATGTAAAGGTCTAACCCAGTTATTGACGTGCGCAATTTGATCACCCTTCGATTTTTCAATTTACTCGTGTGGCCAAAGTATTTTTTTTATGGTCGACTGCTCCGTGGGTTCCTGCACATCGGATTTATTGGAAGCGTAAATGTTTCGTTTTTTTATAAGCTCAATTTTTATTTATTTTGCAAAATTCATTGGCAAGTGGGGGAGTATTCAGAGTGATGCTCGGGATAATCGATTGCGGGACACTCGGATGCGGCTCGGATGGTTCCGAATAACTGAATGCAAATTGATTGACGAATCGAATCAATTCCTTTTTTTTTTTTTCAAAAGAGGTGGATCTTGCCGTGCCGATTAATTAGAAGGAAATATCTGAAAAATTCGATTGGCCAAGCTTTGAATAGAAATACTTGTTTATATTTTTAATGTAAAGGATAATAATTTTAGTAGTAGTTTTTATTATCTATTGTTAGTAATTCCTTGTTTGGTGACCAGAAAATCGATGAGTGTCACATTGGCCAGTGTAAATTGTGGATATAGTGCGAGATCGGATACGTGTATTGTTCATAAATTTATGCAAAGTACTGAGCATGATCGATGGAAATTTGATTCAACAGATTAATAGCTAGTCAATCCCTGGTCGTGTCGTCAAAGGGATTCAAATCAGTTGGGAGGCATGATTAACTAACTCCATATCACTTCCATTCAATGAATCCAGCCATCGTATTAAACACTATTGACAGAATTCAATATTGACCAATGCCTACAGTGCGAAGTTTCCGGCTGTTAAAAATTTATTGGCGAACAGGTGCTAAGCTTTGTAACCTTGCCTTGACATTGCTTTGTTGGATTAAGCTCGGATCGATTCAGCCGACGAAAATGTCAGAAACAATTTTTGCCGATTTATGAGGTTTATCGAAATGTATGATAAACAAAAAATTGGAGAGAAAATTGGTTCAGCTTTTTTTTCATTAATGAAATGATCAATTATAATAATTATTTATTTTCTTTGGTACTACAATCTTGTGTTTTACACCTCATGGTCTATTTTATTATTTGATAAAATAAAATGCGAATCGCATTAAATTAACATTTAAAAACTTTTTTCATTCTTTCCATTACCCCTTAATTTTCCAAAAATTATACATGACCGATTAATTCTTCTTTCTCAAAATGTTCAATTAGAGAGACTAATCCAGTGCTCCCTAGAACTCAGAAAAAATCTGTTATATTCGCTATAAAAAATTGACCGACTCTAGAATTATCGTCATATATCCCCTGCAATAAAAAAAAAGTCTAAGAATGGATATGAATTTCGTAATTCCACATGATAGACTTGTATACTTAAATCAATGGTTCAATCCGCTTATTACCGAATTATATCCGTCCGTTTGAGCACTTGGTCTATCCAAGGGCTTTGAGATGTACAGTATAAAGCTATTGGTTATTGGCTGCGCTTAGCAAAACAGATCAAGGGATAGATATATAGGAAACGTTATATGGGCTGCATCAGGCCTATGTATTTGATTAGGCGTGATAGCTATGTATGTTTGGAGGATGGTGTCTCTACTCTGACCCTTTCCACATGGTGCAGGTTTAATAGGAACCCAGAAACGGCCACAAATTGTAGATAGGCGTCTACTGGAATTGTATGCAAAGCTTCTCCAAGCATTGGGTACCCACCCATTTCATCCCATCCTTCTCCATGCGCATTTACCAACGCAATACTTTTATCCCTCATTTCTCTCGTGATAAGCTTCTCTTTGTGTGCCATGAATATTTTAATCTCTAATATCCTTCAAGGGGTTACTGTTATAGGGTTGTATCCTTTAGCGGATCAAATACTGGTGTCCTACACTTATAGCAGAAATCGATTAATATTCCATTAATAATTCTGAGAAATATACGTCATTTTTTTATTGCAGAGTTATCTCTACGTGTGTGTATCCAGCTTTAAACTACGGGGAAAAATAAATATAAAAAGAATATAGTCGAGTTTACAATTGAATGTAATTTGAAATTTTCAATAATTTTCATTCTCCCTCGACTTGCTGAAAACTGCCAACATTCCAGATACCTAATTTCCGAGGAATTCGATGCTGCACTGGCCTGGGGCCGGGGAAATTAGGAGAAATAATAGGGCTTCTATGAAGCTCTGCAGGTCAACAGGAAAAAAGGTTGAAAGTAACGTTCTTTATTCCCTAGGAATTTTTGTCTGATGTTTAAATTTCCCAGCAGTTTCTGGAATTCGTGGCATGTCTCTTGGGACGCGATATAAAGTCAATTGAAATGCTTGCATCTCCATTTGTGTACTTACATTCCAGAAAAAATCATAACGAGAAGAGCGTTACCTTAAAGCCTGCCTTATCCGTCTTTTCATATTCTAACCTCAGAGCATTATGTATTCCGGTCGTCGAGGGTTTTGTTGAGCTTTGATCCACAAGCCACTGATTCTTAGTTTATTCTCTGTAGAAGAGGGAAACATGAAATAGATTTGACAATGGCAGGAAGCTTTCCACGTTCTCCGGTTAAATTCACTTACTTAACTTGAATTTCTTCGAATATTTGAAAATCAACTTTTGCGAGTTAAGTGAGTTGTTTCGAAGGGTGAGAATTGGAGCTGTGGGGGTAATTTATGGAACATGTGGGAGTATGGAAGCCATTTTTGACGTGTTATGTTGAAAGTTACTGTTATCTCTGAAAATATTTACACGTCAATTTTTTTTCAGTGCAGTTTGATGTCCATATCGCATTGGAAATAAGCTACATGGATATCCTGATACAGAAACCGTCCTATTGTGTTGGAATATTTCTCCATCGATAAAGCTCGCAACCGTTCTACAAATCGGCGAGTAATGTACGATCTTTTCATTCTCCCCGGTACACCCTGAGAAAAAAATGTATTTCCGCAAATATTCAGAATATCCATTGACTTCGGGGAATGATTTTTGTTTCGATAGTCCTATGGCTCGGTGAGTTCCCCCAATAATTATTAATTTCGAATAGTTTTTTTTGAAAAATTTCCAAGGTTTTTTCAATTTTACTAATTACTTCGAGCGCGATGTAATTGTCGCAATTGAAAAGTAATGGAAAAAAGTCTTGGAGGATTCGACTGGTGGAGGACGGTAATGAATAATTAAATATTTTTATCGAGTGAACGGATTTGGAAGAAAAGTATTTTTTTATCAGTGCATTGCGATGACAGGGAGAGAGTGCCAGTATTGCTAATCTACTCAACTTTTTGTCTTGTTATCTCCCGTGACTTTTAGGTGTGAGAGAAAGTACAGGGTTTTTGTCCTTTGCTATCACCTGAAACCCACGTCACTGCAATGTCACTGGGACTTCAGTGGCGAGTCATGAATGTTGTCCGTGTCCTCTCACTTGACGGTTTATATTTCTGTTCCCTCCATTGTGTACTTCTGATCCGTCGACTGTGTAGCTACATCTGGCTTATCACAATCCTCTTCCCTGCCATATCGTACTGTCCGGAATAACGGCCACTGGACAGACACGATATTTTCTCCGGGTTCAACTTTTTTCCCTCAATACGCTTTCTTTATTAAGGTTCTCCTCCCTTTACTTGCCAATCCCGACGTAAGTTCATTTTACTCGGTTTAACTTTGGCGCCTGTGTTTTCGGTTTTAATACTCATTTCTTCTTTAAAATGAAGAATACGTTTTGCCTCGTAATTATTTGGTTTTTTAATTTTAATTATATGAATGATTGATTGCGTAGTTCTATTTACATTTACATGGAACATATATGGTACATATTTTATGTTCCAACGTTGGATAACATGTTAACTCACCGTACGTTGTAATATACGTGAAATATCAACATATTAAATGTTTATTTTGGAACGGTTGACATTGGATCAGGGTGAAAATTTGTTTGGATATGTTTGATACATGAATTATGTATAGTGGAAATTCGCTTGATTTCGCCTTTGGAATTGTGACTGGACCGTAGCTAATTGTCAAATACAATTTTTTAATGTCGGAATTAATAATTTATGATATATCATGAACGATTTGCTCCGTCCTTCACAATTATTCCCCGGAATTCGGGAATAAAAAAATACCGAATATTTCAAAAGAAATGAACATAAATGAACGTAAAATAATCATAAAGGTCACAGATAGCCCCTGGAGTATACAATACAATTCCATTTCTTCTATCACTGCGAAAATGTGGTTCATTAAAAATAATAAGGCAGAAAATACGACTGCGATGGAAAGAATTGACTTACCCAAACGATCAATGACGAGGTCACAGGGTCGATAAATAAAAGTACACGTGTATATTTTTCCGGATTATAAGTAGAATGGTTTAAAGACTTTGAAGACAAGATTAATAACGAATAACTGCATCGAGATTCAATAAGAAAAATATTGAAACTACGATGAAAAAAATATGTGAAATAATCTCTCAATATTCATTTGACGTGAAATGCATACAATATTTTTTTTTAATTTTGCTCCCATTTATTTTATTGAATTGAAAGTGGAATTAATGAGAATTTGCTTTTATTCTTCGCTGAAAAATTCGATAATATTATATATAATAATAAAAATTAAATCTAGATGAAAAAATGAGAGGCAATCTCTCAACAAATTGCTCGTATATATTTTTTCCCGGACAAATGATAAAAAATAAATAACATGTACCATCGGGAGACAGCATACGACGCAGTCTACATCAATCGGGGAAAATTTGAGGCCAATCGATAA
>NW_011887759.1:365456-392905 GCF_000806365.1 Fopius arisanus
AATGTATCAGTGATAGCGAAAATAAAAAATACAAATTATCTAGAAGAGCTCCAACTAATTAAGAGGAAATGAATTCTCTGGGATTTCGGGGGAATACTTCAAGAATAATTGAGATTTGATGGCATCGCCTCTCGCGCTGAATGAAAAATCTCAAATCATGACGATTGGAAGTATCGAGCGTTGAAATTGAGGGAAAACCGTTTGGTGAATTGTGAAATAGATGAAAGAAGCTGGTTTTCAACTATCGATCAGTGTCTATCACCATTATCTCTCTCTCGTACCTCCACCTCAGAACGATTTAATGTGATGCATTTCTAGTTTTTGCATGGCACGACAGAGATAGCGATGCATTCACCAATTTTACGACGCTGCAGTGCTCCACATTGGCTCGGCATGTGCATATAATATACAAAAGGATGTTTTACGATGTCTCATCGATATTGTTGTCTATGTTCCGCAGTGCATAAAGTATATAGAATAGAATGAAGGTATACCGCGATGCTGCGGTAGTTGAGAGCAGGAATTTGCGTGGGTATCTGGAGCATAAGGTCCTTTTATGACATCGTCAAATATTAATTACGAGGCAATAATGACGAAATCTCAACTTCGGTGAATACTGGATGTTTATTTTCGTTAGGAGAGCCACTGAGTGATAGTGCATATTTCCCGAGGGTGTGCTTATCAATAATGAAATAAGAAATTTGAAATTATTTTCAATACTGCAGTGAACATTCTCGTCTAATTTCAATGACAACAAATTGCGGCATCAGTGAGGCATTTCGTAAAGTTTATTCAGAAGGAGATTATTTATGCTGAATAAATCCTATTTTGTTATGTGTGATCTAATGGAAAAGAAGGTGCCAATGGTGATTGCCATGGTTAATTGATCAACTTGGTAATTAATTAACTGATTCTGAGGATTAATTCATTGATTGATCTATTGAAAGCGCAGATATGGTATTCAATAAATGGATCATATGAGATCATATCATATTATCATTCGAGAGTGGCGCAAAAAGGATTGAGGGGGATGAATAATTAGCTTACGGATTTCAGTGAAAATTTGATAATATTATATAAATATAAGCTGCTTTCTACAGGAGTAGGACTTAAATAATGAATATCCTGGATTCCAGCTCCAATCAGGGCTATTGATTTGCCAGTAAAAATTGTTATATTATTCATATTGATTATTTCCATAATTATAGTAGCCCCTAGAGCACTTGATTATTCGAGTAATCCATTTACATGAAATACACGCTTCGTTACGAGAAAATAATTTCCACGGAATTCATGAAATTTTTATGACAATTTTTTTCACTGTTCACGACTGAATTATTTCAACGCAGTAATCGAAAAAAAATCTCAATTTTAATTCCTGTTTGTAATACAGATTTATAAAGTAAACATAGAATATGAGAAAGGCCTCATCGGGGAAATAAAAATGTAAGAATCAGTATTCTGGTCACGATTCGAAGCTTTATATTTTCTCGTGATTTTACGCAATCAGTTAGTAGAAACGAGCATTGAACAGAATAAGGGGGTTAAAATCGTGAACAACGAAAATATGAGTGAAGGCAACTTTACGGTGAAGGCCCTCAGGCAGTTTCTAAAAGAATGAGTTGGGGCTAAAAACACTGAGGAAATATCTCCACGTGACAGCTCTGTTCACCCGGGTTCCTAAGCTCAACTAGAGCTTGGCTATCCTGGGGCAAGCTCACCAAACTGCGCTATAATAAATTTAGTTTTCTTTAGTTTTAGATATTCTCTACGACGTAATGTTTCACAGATATTTCCTCTATCACGAGACTTTCACAAAATATTCATCTGTAAAAATATTTTCCCTGTGATATTGGCTATGGGATTAAAAATTAGAATAGCGGTGAATGTATCTGAATTAAATATCGATAATCGTTGAGACAATATTGAATTCCTCGGGTGTTCCCTCGACGAAATGCACGTGCAGCCATAACCCAGAAATTGGTTGTCCTGCAACCAAGCACCATCAGGGTCACTCCACAGCCGATAGGATATCTCCACTTCTTATGTACCGTTTTCCTTCTTTGCTTTATTGTGCCACGTGACTGGGCATAAGAGCTTTGGTGAATTAATAAGACAGGAAATGGTTTTCTCCGCAATGCCGAGGTGAATACCACTTGCAAAAACATAAATACACTCGGCTGATAGCCTTGCTTATACACGTACAGATTGCTGCGGCACCGTCGTTCTTTATTGATGTGCCTCCAGGCCTTTCTATCATTGCTTTATTGAGAAATAAACAGGTTTAACGGGGAATATTTTACTAAGGAATAGTTTTTAATAACAACCTCTTTATCATCATTATTCTTCATCAAGTGACCATAACTTTTTTTATGGCATTCGGTAGTTACTTAGTCAATTTATCTTGATTATTGATGATTTGGGAGACGGGTACGACTCATACTCGATTAAATTACGATTATGTATTCAGCAGGTATCTGAATAAGTGCATGTTCTCTTATCAGTAACTCATAAAGATTGAACGAACCTTAAATGAGAAATTTTATCCATTTCGCGTAATGGTAAAATTTAATAACAAAAGAAGTATCTAGCAGCATTGCGAAATGATATCGTATTACCGAGTCCTTCAATGTTTTCGTAGCCACGAAGCAATTTTACATGCATCTCGGGAATAAATTGAATTTTCGTGTTTGAGCACTGGAAAATGAAATAGTCACTGCAATTCTTTAGTCCAAGGTGTGAATGATATAGATAGCAGCCACCTCGCTCTGTTCAAATCCCCACCTGATCTGCCCCGGGGCTGTTTGACTTATTTATTCTTTGCCACAACCCTTTTTACCCCGCACGTCCTCAAGAAATTGCCCCAAGCATTTTTGATCTTCTTGGAACACCTCCGTGTCCCATTCAATCATCTCCATCTTCCCTCTGTAGCTTTTTCCAACCACTTCTTAAAGCCTTTCAACAGAATAAACACGAAAAGATGAACGAGCCATTTTTCCCTCCTGGTATTAATGAAAAAATGGATGCTTATCCTTCCAAAGAATTCGTAGAAAAATCTCATCTCAAAGTAAACTAAATTGCATTATTATCACACCATCTCCCTCTCCACAATCCAGAAAATTGAGGTTGAACTCGAATGGGAGTACTTTATAGCATCGTTTCTGGATCTCGTGGAAACCCGGAACATGTCATAAAAGGGTTTTACATCAGATTAAACAAAAATCGAGCGATGACTATACATAAATATAAAAAAAGAAGTAATTCCCCAATTTTGTCTCGTACCCTCGCAATGGGGGTACTGGTGAGATTGAGTAAATTCAAATGTTTTTGTATGATATTTACACTCCTCATAACCGCCCCCTGCCCCCTGCCCCCCTCTACAACACTCGAAACCCTTTCCATAACGCACCCTTTGCTCCATGACATTCAGGGTGCAGCGGTAGTTGTACCAGACATTCAACAGGTACACACAAACGTCGAGAGTTTAACCCAGCCTCCATGCTCGTCGACCTCTTTTCTTCGTTCGCCTCTTGTCCATTCACTCGTCTCAGCTCTTTTCCACCCTGCATTTCACGAGCTCTTGGTAACTCTGCGCGACGATGACCTCGCGCCGGTGAAATCCGAATTCGCCGGCTCCATGTCCCCCCGTCACCGAAAAATCCCCCTTTCTCATTCGTGTTGTTTTTGTTTCTCGGGCTGCGCTCGCGCCTCAACGGCTGGGCTTTTGGCGCCCCACATAGACATTCGAGTCGTAGCGACGCGCCAGTGTAGCTCTCAGTTTACCACCGGCCGTCGATGGTGGCGAATCGTCAGCGCGTTGTCCTTATAATCGCGGTAATAATACCATAGTGTGCGTGATTTTTTCGCCGGGTTAGTGCAATTCGTTTAATTTCTTGGTGATCTATCTGTTGTTTCGGTTTTTTCAGTCTGTTTTTCCATCTATTTTCCGTTATTTTAGTTTTTCGTGAGTTTTTGTTGTGTTCAGTGATTCATTGTGTGCATCGGCCATTCCGCCGATTTCTGCGGAAAAATCAACGTGGGTATGTACAATATTATTGATGAAAAATAGTTTTTATCCATGTTGATGTTGAGATTGCCACGGATAATTACCGCGGTTTGTAATGAGAGAAAATTTGGAGTATTGTGTCGGGGCTTGGGACAAATATGGCAGGCTTTTGAGTTTCGGGCGTCCTTTCATTCCAATCACGCGAATAATTTATTGACTATTGAATGACTTTAATGGGGTGATTGATTAGCCGATGGGTGCTTTGTTGGGGTTTATGAAGGGCGTATAGGGGTGTTGATTTGGTGAGTTTCGGAATTTATAGAGTTTTGAATTGTCACCGAGTTGCTCGGGCTTATTTTGGAAAGAGGATAGCTCCCTGGCGCCAGAATGTTTATAGGCGGGGCGTGATATTCATGAATATCTGATTGGTCCGAACGCCGGTCGCGACTGGTGAAGCGTGTCTGGACCTGTTATTCGGCTGTTTCGTGTATATTGGGTAAAACAAAGAGAAACAGACGCGTTCATACAAGAAAGGCCTTTGGTCATCTATAGGTGAATGTCATTCCCGGTTAATAGCGGTGTGCAGTTTGCGGAAGAAAGAGGGATTGGAAAATATTCGATGCAAAATCCTTCGTGCCTATGAATATATGCATACTCATTGATGCTATATGTTCATGCATTAAATGAGCCCACTCGAGCACAATCTACGGCAATTTCGTAGTTTCCTTCGACACCAATTCCATCCGGAAATTTGCGGGAATTCAGTTCAACGATTTTGCTAGCGGTTGACATTGAATTATTGTTGTGCAGAGGTTGGAAAGGAAAATTCTTTAATTCTTTAATTTGTTATCAGGAAAAAACGTGGGGAAAATAGAATTAAAGAATTTGGCGGACCTTACCGGATTATCTCGGATTCAATCCCTAATTCAAAATTACTTCGTTATTTATTTGTGAACAATTTGCAAACTTAGATTGGATTTTTGATTGATTTATTAACAGTTATTGAGATAAAATTGGCCCAATTACATTCTTTATCTGTAAAGCCAAGGGAGTTATTTTTTTTCAAATTTGGATACTGCTTTAAGGGATAGCCTAAATATTTGAATTAATCGGGAGATTTGATTGGATTTTCGATTGATATTTCGTTCTGTGATGTAATTTTATAAAGCCTGAGCAATTGATACATTATGGAAAATAGCCGATCTTTTCCTGCTCACATCAATGCAATCCGTTTGGTGTCGGGTGAAAGTATGAGAACGCAACCGGTTTTCAAGGTCGTTATGAATACATCCTGGTTTCGTTAGGGATTTAATCAAATGATTCTTCAGTCATCCCGTTAATTTTTTTTCATGTTTTCCATTTCTTCAAAGCATTTAATGGTCAGTGGGTCTTGTCAGAACGGAAACATAGAAATGGCGGTGACATAGCTATCGACCAGGTGGATTTTGTTATCTCGCGTCGAGGGTCGTTGGTTGAGGTGAGGAAAGTCAGTAACGAGGGCAATTTTTACGGACAATAAAATTGCCCAGTGTCGTGAAAAAAAAAGAATTCTCGTCATGAATGAAATTTCGTTGGCGCGAGGGAAAAAACCGATTTTAAAAAATAACGAGATATATGACCTGAAAAAAAAAGTAGTACACACATTTTTTAGTATGCTATCAAAAATGTTGCTCAAAGACCATTGTATTTTTGTTCAGGGACCGTTGAAAACATAAAGATCTGACGTTCCCTTAAAAAATATTTGTACAAGTTGTTTGATATTTCGTTTTTTCCTCTTCTCGGTATAAATCCATGTACGTGTGTTTTACGATTTTTTATAAAATGGAAAAATCGTCGGGGTGTTGGAGCGTCGGAGTTGTCAGTTTATATTCCTGATCCAAATGAATCTTCGTCAAAGTCACGAACGAGTGAGAGAGTGACGTAACGTAGTTGTACACTCTGTCGTTTTTCAGCCCCCCGACGAATACCCACATCCCAGTCTGGATTTCGGGTCACAGTCCTGTACTCCATCCCTTTCAGTGGCACATTACTCTGATTTTTTTCTCGTTCAAACAAATTGAACGCTATCCTTGTCTATGGCGTGCTTTATTGATGATTAATGGTGAAATTTTTTGTCGATTTTAATGTTGTTAAGGAGGGGCGAGGAGGTGGTGTGGATTCAAGAGTGACGGAGACCAGAGGGTGACAGCATGACGGAGGGTGGAATGAACGTAAGCGTAAGTCTCATGTAATTCATTATTGGAGATCAATTGTGCATGTTTTTTTTTACGAGGAAAGCACCTCAGGTGTATTCGGGAAAACATCGCGATGGCGATGACGATTCTTTGGGTGGGCATTGAAGTATTGAACGATTTCAAATTTAAGGCCAAAATAGAGGAAACGTCGTGTGTAGCTTTTGGTGACGAGGGTCTTTGTTTTGACGTTGGAAGTAGAGGATTTATTATGCGTTACGTTCGTTGAGGTCAGAATTCTTATACTTCCCCAAACCTTGTTTGGAAATATCCATTGAACTGGAAAGACACAGTATAAACTTCCAGTGACCTATAGCTAGAGGTCGTGTGGATAATATACATCTTTGATATTCTTCAAATTCAGCTAATTGATTACTTAGGACACATAAGTTCACATGTTGTTCTACGAAAGTAATTAAACTCTCTGCCTGAAGCTCCGTCCGTAACCTTGAGTATAAACATTATAATTGGAGTAAGAGTACGAAGTTCTGTGAATAATTCAGACTTGTTCGGTCTATTAAAGGGAAAAATCCTGGGATCTTAACGATACGCGATAATAAAAAATATGAAAAGAACGAATAAGAAAAAATCAATTATTTCGCGCGAAATTGAGAACTTTTTTATAGCTCATTAATTTATCACTTCCACGTTCCACCAATTCACATCGAACTGGGTTGACTTCGCACTCTTAATCTCTGAATATTATCATTCATTTTTCCGATATCTCCCGTTTTTTTTCTGAAATCGATATTCTCATTCTATACTCTAGGTCACAGGATAATTTATTTCATTTCGTCAGAAAGCGTTGAAATTTTTAAATAAACCGTAAATCCCATTCAATTCTAATTAGCAGTCCGAGTCTAGGGATGTTATTGGTTGAATTTTTTCATTTCATCTCAACACAAACCGAATGAAATCGATCCCCAGTCCCAGGATAAACATTCATTACTTGTTATTTATCAGGTTCAAGTTGTGGGTTAATTTTTCTGGTTTTCATTCTGATTCCCCTGAAATTGTAATTGTCAGTCCTTGAAATTCTTCAATATTTCCACATGACAGAATTTCTGTTCAAAATTTCCAACCGCTTATCTAATATTGAACATTGAGTCAATCACGTTTCGCATTTTCATTGTCTCTCTTATTTTATCTTTTTATTTATTCTTCGAAAATACGTTTCCTCTGCCTTGATACCGCATACATGAGTCCTCGTTCGTTTTCTGACCTTGTTCTTCATGATCTTCACTACATGAATTTCAGATCAACTCTCCACAACCTGGATTTTTGGTTAATGCCAATCGGCAGTCCCCCAACTCCTTTCTTTCGTCCTCGGTTCGATATTTTTCCCCCCTTTATTTTTATTTTCCTCCTCTGCATTGAATTCCGTTCGATTTCATGAAACAAACTCTTTGTACCTTTCAATATTCATTGCACGATTTGAAAAAATGAAAGGGTCGATTGAATGGAAATGAATACACGATAAAACGTTGATGAAAAATAGTGTGTCCAAAAAAAAAACAAGGGCATTTTCGGTTTTGCACTGCCAAAAATTCCCAAAATCGCCATAGAAGTGGAATGCGATAAAAATTTTCGCGATTTAGGCTTAAAAATTAGGACGACATGTTTCAATATTTACCATGAAAATATAAAAAGAACAATTCTTTTATTCTCTTGGGAGCTCTTAAAAATTCATTTGCAATGCTAACTGTTCTCATTGATTATTAATTTGCGTTATCGCGCGATAACAGCGCAACAGTTCGGGAGATGAATGATCATTTTTATGACACATTCTGGTTTTCGGGATATGTCGTAATGAAGTTGGTCATTGGTCACAAAATAGGGCGTTGGCTCAAACAGCGGTCACAGAGCACTGGGATTGCACGAAGCGCGTCAGACCGTGGAATATTATGTGTAGGTGAATGTGAGAAATGCATACACTGTTCACAGAATTTGGCACAAATTCCAGATACCTCTTGTAGTATACAGATATACGGTGTTGTGCGGATGTTGGGAGACTTTTGGGTTTAATTCAGGGCAATCGTTCCTCTTGCATTAATTCATGATGAAGTTTTGAGTGAATATCAATGGAATTTCAAAGTAGAAAAGGATAGAGGATTTTAAATACCTTTCCTACGATTGACGGTATGACGTTCGGATTTTTATTTTTTATCGAATAATTGGAAATTAATAGAATGATTAACGGAAAATTGAGGAACTCAATGTGTGAAAAGGAATTTTTAATTTTTCTTATGAGTAATAGAAATTTTAATAATCAAAAATAATTCAAATAATTTTTGGAGCGAAAATGTGGATTTTTCTTGAAATTTTAATTTGTCGTACTAAATTATTTCCGGTCTTGTAATAATTCACGTGCAGATAGACGACTTTCGTATATTAGAATGTTGATTCACATTGTCAAAAAAGTCAACCTGAAAGGGATAAATTTTCGATTAAAGTTTATATCGGTGAAATCCTTGGGTAAGGGAGACCTTTTCATTGAGAAATACTCTGGTTTCCTTTCGCAAAAGTAATAAACATTGACATTGACTCACGGCCTCGTGGACATTTTATACCTCTTTGGTCAAGGATGTGACGGTTGTGTGTATGAAGTGCTCTGAGTGGTTTCGTGCTGGGTGGTTTGCCCAAACAAGACTAAAAGAGATTGGGGTAAAACTTGTGGAAATATTCCCTCACCAACAAGTCGCCACTCCAAACAGGTGTTGGACCCGTCGAATTGGGAAGAATATTTGGCGAATTTTTCTTTTTATTCTCGTTGACACTAGTTCAGATATCTCTTCTAAGAAGTTTTTCGCATTACCCCGGAATCTTTGTACCTGCATATTAAGGGTGCACGTTCATGGGAAACGTTGAATAAGAAAATAATAAAATCATTCAGGCTTCCATAAATGTCTATTCTGATGCTCATTGATCGTCACCATCAATACTTCATCAGATTAATGAAAGTATCCAAATACTACAAAAATAATTTTCCAATTGATCATTTGTTTAACGATTGTAGTGCTCTAGCGCATCTACTTCTGCTATCGAAACATCTAATTACCTCATAATTCAGGCTCTATCTCTGTATCTCTTGCCAACGTCCATCTCGGCTCACGCCATATGTCCATCAATTCCCATGATGGAAAGTCTTAATTACACCATTTCGGGGCGAGAATTCTTCCGACTTTCCCATAAAGTCATTTTCTCATAACCCATCTCAATTATATCCACAGCATTAATGACAATATTACCGGTATTTTCTTCAAATAAAAAAAAAAACATCTGAAATGGGTCTCGAAATAATTTTCCTATATTGAATGCAAATTTAATAATCCAAGGACACTGCACAGTGAGTATCATTGGTACTTTGGATACTCACTTGGGAATAATGTCACACTGGAAACAAGATCCTTAAGTAATACGGGGAGAAACTATAACGGGCCTTACGCCATCTTGAATATAACCGGTGTTGGTGTAACCCCATGGAGTATCTCAGATACTTGCCCTCCTAAGTGGGATTATATACCCGTGCATATTGTTCAACGGTGAGCTGATGCTCTCAGGAGAAACACTTGAGCTTACCCTCAGCTTTTGTATTTCTCAACCGAGGGTAGAGTGTGCATATTTCGAGGCGAAATTCAATAGATTTAATTGGAAAAAGTCTGGGATCGAGGGTGAATCGACTCTGTGAATGATTGGGGTGAAATTAATACTGTCTGGGTGAGAGTTGAATTTTTATTTTTGTATACATTGGGACGTCGACACGTTGCTCATCAATTTTTTCAGCAGATACGTAGCTTGACCAATGCATGAAATTTAGAGGTTCTGTTTCGAATGACATCTGATCTAGCGCAGAATCACTTTTATATTCAATATGGTGGATCAAATTAGTATATTATGCAACACGTGCGTAATATATTTTTTGACTCGTGGGAGGTTTGTAACACGAGCCGAAGGCGAGTTTTACAATCCCACGAGTTGAAAAATATATTACGCACGCGTTTCATACAAAAGTTTATGTCATTGCGCCCGGAATCCGCGATGTAACCGAGCGAAGCGAGGTTAGAATCGCGTGATTACGGGCACCGATGGCATAAAAAAAATTATTCGTTTATGGAGGCTCAACAGTCGTGTATCGATCGCACTAACAATAGAAAATATCTTCCACGAAAACAAAAACCTGAAAGTTACTCTCCGTTGTTGTTGCAGTATTTTTATTTTTCATTAAAATAACAGGGCGATTTTGATTATCTAGTATGAAACAAGAACACCATTCGGAGTGTAAAAAAAATGTCACGGTATATCCGTTTAGCATAAAAATACGAGTCACATTTTTCGGGCTTTTTGTTACGTTTTATAGAAATTTCACCAGCCCACGGCGCTTTTGTTTCCTGTAAAACTTTTCTCTGGCGGTACTCTTTGTTTCATTACTTGTTTATTTTGTTTCGATTCTTTTTATCTTTCAGTTTTTTTGTGTGTTCACAACTTTTTGTAACGTGAAAAAATGATGCTTTGAAAATGTGCAGTTGACAGGTCGCTTGAAGGACAGATCTGTCAAGTGCTGATGGTTTTCAAATGACTATTTTTTTTTTGCATTTGTTCGTAAATTTTTGGTGAGAATTCTTCCAATTCTATCTCGACAGAAAAGCTTCCACAGGTGAAATCGTTTATCTGGACATCGAGTCCGTTAGAGTTTCTTTAGAGATATCTAATAAAAATCTCACCTAGTTAATAGCGCTATAGTAAATGTGGGTAATAGCGAAAGTTTTCTTCGTAAACTCAACGGTTTCATTGCAAAAAATTGGTCGCTCGAATTTCCACTTTGAATATCGTCACCAAGAAGTTGTTTCATTAAAATATTCACTAAATTGCATAACACATAATAATAACTCGGAACATCGGCAATTGGATGACATAATTAACCGAGATTTTAGCCTCATGTTCAATTATTCTCTGGTAATTAATAGGGAACGAGAAATTTTACTTTTCCCAACATCAGCACAATGTTGGTGCTCTCTTCGAGGGTAAAGTGAGCCACATGAATATATATGAATATAGTAATTCCGGTGATCTCAAATTGTGGTTGAGTGATCTTCTTTCACCAAAGGTCACACTTTCTCCATGGAGATATGACCCCAGTACTGACTTTTCTCAGAGTGTAGGCAGTGAAAGTTGCCAATCTCTCAAGAATCCCCGAGATATTCATGGAAGAAATCGTTTAATTCAACCTCCGGTGCTTTATGAATATTATTTATTTAATCTTGGCTTGTTCAACGAATAAGATCATACCAGGGAGCATCATATTCTGGGTGTACACACGGCCCTCTCGTCCCTCGCAAAATTTGTACTGTACACCCGGTGCTTATGAATAGCGAATGAGGTTGGGAATGAAGCGAAACACGAGATGCATTTGTGTGCCTTTGGGGCTTGTCCGTTACAAGTTCATACTATATAGTCGGAGTTCCTAGGTTGATGTACGTCAGTAGTAAACGTCCTATCCACTGGCCTCATAGGCGCTATCTGAGCTCCTGTGTCGTGTATAATAAACTGAATATTCCTCGAAGTCGGTGAAATTTTGCAAGCATGATTTGACCAAATCCAATAAAAATTACGAGAAAACGAACGTTTAAATTACGGTTCTGATTGTAATCCGTGAGCAAAGTGAATCTCAAAAAAAGTGTGAGTTGGAATCATTTATTCAAGAAGAATTATCCACCAATTCTACTAAAATTTTTAAATGTTTATGAATTTTTCATTTTCGGGGGACAATAGGTTGAGAATTACTTCACATTCTAGAATTATTAAAAAAAAAATCGAAACAGTTGGTAACAGAATAGACGTATCAAGAAACAGATAGTTGTACTTCTTTATTTTTATCTCATTGGTTTGGATTTTGGATGTTGTCGATTAATTTACTATTTTTGCTGACCATTCCTTCATTCCTTCAGTGGTCGTATTTAATGCACCATAATATTGTAACAGATCACAGCGTCAATTATTTTGGATGGGTGTCATATCTTGTCGCGAGTTATTCAATGCTCAATGGACGAGTATTTCCAATTAAGCAGTAATAAAAAAAATATATCCATTTTTATTAGCATATCTGCATCAGATAATTAAATTCTTCGGTACGAAAGCCAAATTGACCTGTAATTGGGTTCGAATCAATTCTGGGAATGCACTTTGATGAATTCAAAGCAAATTTCACGATATAATGAAATCGCCGAATTCGGCACGGGTAATGAGATAGTGTAATTTGAACCAATGAATTAAAAAAAAATTACACTGCATTCAATTGACGCTATATTACTAAATGAACATATCAGTACAATGTATAATCAGGAATAATTCGTAATATGTCCATTTTATTCGTAAGTGCCACACTATTCATATCATATCCAAAATGAACTACTATTTAAATAATTATTGTTTAACAAATCCAATTTAATCATTGGATTTACTGACTAACTGTAGCTTAAAAATATCAAAATTTTTCATTGATATACTGAAATTAAATAGTTTCTCACTCGATTTTATTAGCTGAATAGTTTATGTTGTATATAGCTGAATTGAACAGTTGATATTTATTGAACCTCCGAAAATGAAATATTAATAATTACTGTTTACTAATCCCCACTCGCATTGAAGTATTTGGTAAATCATGTAAATTTCTCGGAGAGAATATTCGCCACAAGATTGCCGGGATGCGGAAAATTTCGTCATTGACCTGAAGACATTGTTAGCTCAGACGAATGAATCTCTTGGCTCACGTTAAATTTATTCCAATTGGCCAATTCAGTGTCAGCCCTTTCCATCATCGTTAACATCGTCTCATTGCCAATTGGTAATTTTCTCCTCTCAATCCTCCGATCTCTGTCTTTTTTCCATTCGTTATCAGACAGTTTAGCCAATAGCCGTTAGTGTTTCTGGGGCTGAGAGTGAGGGCGAGTGACACCCTGGAGAATCCATGGTACGACACGTCAGGACTCGACCGTGTTAGAATTGACTTGGCAACGACTCAAAGCATCAGTGCGCATACTTTTGGATCCTCTCTGCCTCCCACATTGCCCAATACCACTGCACACTATTTATTTCACCTGCCAATTGTGCTACCTTTTTTTTCTTCTTTTTGTTTTTGTCTTCGTTTTGTTTTCCTCAATTCTCTGAGACCACATGAAAAAACGAGAAAAATGGAGTTGTCATTTTGACGTTTTTCACGGATTCATTCCCAATTCAAATGCGTGATAATCCCTGAAGCGAAATTGTGAATTGAAAATCGGTGTTTTTTTTCAACTCATTTTTAAGCCGATAGGAATCATCGTAATTTAATTTTAGTCAGTTCTGTCCATGGGCGAGAAAATGAGATGAACAACAATTAATGATTCGTGCACTTCCTCTGCGGGATGAAAAAATAGAACAAATAAAAGGGCATTTTTTTTGAGTCTTTCAATATAAACGACTGGGAAGGAATTATTCTCTATCGTTTTTCCCAACTCACCAATGAGACCATTTGCACTCTGAAAACGAGACCGCGAAATCGATTATCCTGAAACTTTATTCCATTTGGTGCGTTAGCACCGAATGGGGATTACACCGAGTTGGCGGAGTTTCTTTTCAATTTTTCCGGCAGAGCGAGAACTCGAGGATTTTCTTTTCTTTGTTTTCCCTCATCATATACTGAGCTGCCTCTGGCTCAAGTTGGCATTCATTATCCTCGTATTTTATGCTCTTCAAACACTTGTCACGTGTAGATGACCAGCAGACTGGAAGTTTTACCAAAATTGTACGAAGTTCGATATTTTAATAGTCACGCGAATAATTATGCTTTATTACGGAAATTTTCATCACTCCTTTCAAATTAAATTTTTAAAACTCGTAATTTTCGCCGTTGTCGAGATTTTCCCGGTTTTTCAAATTAAAAATGATTGCACTCCCTATATATCGGTTAGGAATTATGACCAGCTGATTGCTATCTGCTATATAGGATAATTTTCCTCTGATAAATTTCACCAGATAAATTTCACCAGATAAATGTTCCTCTCGTATTGTGTAATGCTGATGGATTGATTTTCGAATATCTATGACAAGGCGAATTGTTGACATTGAATGCACCTTCTGATCGGAAGGAAACAATTATCACAGCCTGCCAGCAGCGTCACCTTTTTCATAGCTTTGCCGGTGCTGTGTCATTGGCATTACGGATAGTACTCCGGTAAAATTCAATAAAATTGTTGCCGTCAAGACTTGAGATATCCTCCAAGTAATATAAAAATACCAATATCGAAACACTTACTCCTCACCCACAGCCCTTCCCTCTGTATGCATATTTCTCTTACCTACCCTCCGCCTACAATTTACCATTCCACTTTCCACGCCTTCATCAAACCGCATGGCGTCTGCTGGATATAAAACGATAACGTTAGACTGCCAATAGGACGTCAACTGCCATCGTCAATGCATTTCGATTAAATGAAATTCCTTTTTTTTTTGGTCTAACGTAAGAGAAAAAATGTGTCCTTTTTTTATAGTTTCATCGGGCATTTACGAGTTACGACGAATATCAGAAGCGAATGGTTTTTTGGCCCTATTAATTTAATTCCCGGTTGGGCATTGGAGTCGTTAACAATTTAGCTTTTTTTTTTATTCAATTGACTTTTTGTCGCTGTTATTTGGGACTGGGGGAACAATGGATTTTTTTTTGTTATTGTTGTGGGGAAAACTGGAGTAATTTATATCCCATGGGAATAGTGTAATTTGTGATTCTTTACTTCTTTTTTCGATCGGTAGCACCAGATTTTTTACCCTCGTAGTGAATTTTATTTTTATGGAGAATTATGGGATGTAAAGATGAGGTCTGAAAATTCTTGTGCTGGCGTCGTTTTTTGATTGTTATCAATTTTTATAGGTTAGTCTCGAATGGAATTTGATTTAGTCGATTTAATGCGAATTTTCGATATCTTGAGCCGTTTAGGTGAAATAACTTATCGAGCGACTGGATAAAAAAATTAAATGGCTTGAAGTTTTTCAAGAATCTGTATTCCTGATGAGAGAAAAAGAAAATTCATATTTTCCCAGCGGAATAATTGAGTCGTTTCATTTTGTTAAATTTCGTTCAATGGGAATACCTTGGAGGGCTGTAAAGGCAATGTATTTCTTCTGGTTTTTATTCTTTGCACGGAGGAAACATCTAGGGAGCGAGAGGTATAGAACTGAGAGTCCTTCTATTTTACTGTAAATGTATATATTCAATTGGAATGTTTGATGTATCGGGAAAGCTTGAATGTGTTTTTTTTGGGGAATTCAAATGGGTTTCAACCAAGAAAAGGAAAATGAAGCCGAAGGAAGCCCAAAAGGGTAAGAAAAATCAAAACGCAAAAAAAAACTGAAAAAACTTAAGGGGTTTTGGGAAAAGGCCGAAGGAAAAATATGATAACTCGATAGATTATTCAATGGAACCTAAATTTTCAAATTTTCCTTTAGATCCTTAACTTTTCATAATTCTCCCAAAATTATCGAATTGAAAAATCAAGTAATTTGATGATTTCCAGATAATTTGATCAGAAAAATAATGAGATATTTTGCGTTTTAATAACGAGATTCCATGAAATTTGTGAAGCTTCGCGTTGAAGACTATTAAATTCAGCGATAATTTTGGAAAATGATTCACCGATAATTCAGTGAATAATTAAAGTGAGACTGCTTGAGTTATGGATGGTATTTTATAAATGGAATACTTAATCTTCTTTCGAAAGAGCTGAAAAGCTCTGGCCGTTTTATTAATTCTCGGTTGTCGATGGATTATCAAGGTGCCAAGATGTTCAATTTTCTATGAGGCTACAAGTTGAATTAGGCGTTTCCGAGTAGCAGTAAAAGTTGAGGGAGTAAGATAGGGGGTAAAGGATGTGACGAATGGCGGAAGGTGATGAAGATTGGGCATCGGGGAAGTAGGCTTGAGAATTCATCCCTAAAGCTCTTCGTCTCCATCCCTTTGCTGGTATGGGGCGGAAAAAAGTGAGGAAGTAATCTCGCCATCGTAAGACTCATAAAAGATCTTCTTCAGGTACTCTTACTTTTTTCTCCTCACCTCTTTTTCCGGATTCTCGTGTATCCGCGCTTGCAAGTTCAACCCGACCCTCACACCAGATTTTTCTTCATCATCCTTATTTCTGCATTCATACTGAATAAGAGAAGACCGGGGCATCGGGTACGATAAATATTGTCAATGTTTGGGGTACGTTGTGGGGTGCATTGTCGTGTTGTCGAGTACCGTGACCGGTAGACAAAGGGAAGGGCAAAATAACTCAGGACGAATCGAGGAAACGAGTTATTTATTCTCCTCCCGCTTTACGTTTTTTTTTTTTCACTCTCTCGTCTCGCCTCCTGATTTTTTTTCATCTACCGGTCGTTGACGGGTTTTTCAGCATTATTTATTCTCTCTATTTCTCTTTAATTCATTATATGCTGTGTCTTTAACACGGCACAATCTCATGACATTTTTTTTTGTAACGTTTCATTACAAGGGTATTAACACAATGCTGACAGAATTGACATTTTTTTGGGTAACGTAAACCTCATTAGACAACTTGAAAGAGAACTTTTGAGCTGGATTATTGTATTTTATTTTATTTTCTCTCTGCGAAGTGCTGACGAAGTCGTTTTGAACGTGTGGGTTTGAAGAAAAGAAATATCTTTGGGCATAACGTGCGTTTGTAATTGTTGATTATTATGGGAGGGGGGGTCAATGAATTGTGAAACTTTCTTCTTCTATAATGAGATTTCATGGAATATGAAGTTCCTCTGGTAATGCTAGATCAAAAGTTTTTACTCAACTGTGTCGGTTGAAATGAAAATATAATACGTTTGAGGAAAATGGAAAAAGTGTATTCTGTTAAATCCTCAATATCACTGCACTAACGAAGAGATTTAGAAAAAGTTAATTTCGTTTGAGAGTTTAAAAGGGATTCTCGGGAAATGGGTAAACTTTTTTTTCCACTTTCTTTTGCCGATTGAGAGATATCAGGGAATAAAAACGGGCTGATGCGAAGGAGTCTCGACGGTAGAATTTTTCGAGGCCGTCTGCCATTTTATGCGGTGTGCAATAAAGGTTGTATGACTGGGATTTTTTACCGTCATCCTTCTTTTTGCCGTCAATAACAGCAATGTTGTTGAAATAAAATTCCCATTGATGTTCTCCATGAATCATTTTATTTTTGACAAATTACACCAAAAGTACAAAAGCTCAATCTGCTACAATAGAATTGAATAAAAATTCATGAGTTTTCAGTGGAATTGAAGGGAAAATTCTCCAACCGATTGCATTTTCAATGGAACCTGAATATTGACATGTCAAATTAGATAGATTTCAATTTTTCAAAATTTGTCTTGATTTTCACGGAATTTTCCTCATGATTTTTAATGTCAGAAGTTTGACTCTTCCATTTAATTGGAACGCACCTATCGGAAAATCGCCGATAGTTCTGATGCTTTTGTGGTATCACTTCTGGAGCCCGGGGAAATCTCCATTAATTCCGAATTTCATGGATACGTTACGTGTTTCTTCACTCCTACCAACAGTAATCAACACTAATTGATATTGAACCCTTCTCCCCTGAATTAATTCTCACTCCAGTTTGATTGAGAGCAAGATAGTTTTACTTGTGGTTTCTGAGAAGGGTGCATTGATCGCCGGGAGAGGGGCGAAACGTTTCTCCTGAAAATCCAATTATCTAGTAAAGCACGGGTAAAGTTCAGTGGGTATCACGTTTTGCAGTAGTTTGTACAGAGAGCCAACTAGGTGATGAAGGATAGAAGAGGTAAAGGGAATATCGTAGGCAAAGTTATAAGCGAGGGCACTGATGTGTGGACACTGCGAATTGAATGCTTCTCTATTCCTCCACCCTCAGATCCAAACTCGAGTCAAATTTTGAGTCAGCTGTCTAGTTTTCCTCCTATATTTGTTTACTATAATATAATAATTTTCACTACCAATTATCGAATGGATCGATCATTGGTGGATATGAAAATACAATACTTCAGCAGACGTTTCTAGGTCGTGAATATACTGGCTCCAATCGCGAAATTCATCTTCTTTCGGAGGAAATCGCGGTCGGAAGCTCTCGGAGAAATTTATTCGTGGCAATGGTTGAAAGCACTCGGAGCAAACGATTTGATCCAATTGACGCTGTTTATTTACTTCGACGTCAATGGCGCAGGTGTATTTCCTAACTCACTCGAGGTGGTACTGCAGAACGTAAATTGCCTCAAAAGCTTGAGTAAATTTATCAGACGGGTCCACTGAGGGTTAATTTTACCTCACCGCAAATTGCTGATGTTTCAGCCTCACACTTTTTTCATCAAATTTATCCCCATTTGGCTTTGATTATTGATGTCGACGGAGGCTGTTAGAGAAAGAAAATATTTTTTCCAATTAAATCGAATCGTGAAAAGGCTGGGTAGAAAAAAGATGGATTTTCATTGACGTCATCTTCAATAAGTGCAGAATGATTACGAATGTTGACACAATTGTCGATAATTGATAACACAATGTTATTTCTCGATATAATCATTTATGAAAAACAGAAAAAACTCTTCTGTCTGAGAATTCGGCGGAATAATTCTCACCGTTAAAATTGATCTTCAAATACAATTGAATTTTCTGTAAATTGAAGTTTCTGGAGAATTTAAATAATTTTCCAGTGTCGCATGGACCTAAAATAGAAAATTATCAGAATTACGGGAAAATGGAATTCTCTAATGACGAATTTTGCAGAAAATTCCCATCACTTTGTCGTTATTGAATATTTCAACTTTTTTATTTAAAATTTTGAGGTTCATACCCTAACAGCGTGATGAAACACCTTGATTGGAATAAAAGTGAACGTTTGAATGGAAAGCTTGCTTTAATTCTCTGAAAGTGCAATACGTTTCGAGGATCCGTTTCTCTGCTCCATGCAAATGGTGAACCGAAATGGGTGCCATTGAGACTACCAGTTTCATAGAATGGTTGGTGATAAACTCGAAAAGTGGAGGCTACGGTAGTGACGAGACCACACATTATGCTAGAGTCGCGCTAAATTCAACATTTCTCATCTAGTGATAGCGCACACTTTTTATGCGAGATTTATTGCTGATCGAAATGGCTAACACTTTTCATTCGTCTTTCACCGATTCATCCGCGTAAAGTATCTTCGGTACGACCTCTCTCCCAATTCTTGTTATACTTCAATCTTCTGTACTCCATTTTATTTGAAAAATGTCTCATTCAACGAAATACGATATATTGCACTCCATAATCACGACAAAAAATGCGGTAGTTATTGGAATGAAAATTTATGGGTGAAGAGGAGGGATGAAATTGGGTTATAGAAGAATTACTTCGTTAAAGTTGTTGATGGTGAAAAATTGGGTAGTGAGGATCAACGAATACCATCGACGAGCAAGTTTTTTTTCCACTCATTCGTTCCAGAAATATTCGATTGCCGCGGAATTCTGGGGGACGGAAAATTTCCGAGGTTGTAGTCGTTCGATGCTTGATATCCATGAAGGAGACCTGTTCGTAGGGTTGAATTGGTCAACCACTTGTTCTTCTCTCTTTGAAATTTCGTTACGACGTCGTGATGGCCGGTCGGTTTCGTCTTACAGGGGTCCCCTTACAGTTATTCAAGATATTTCGAGATCGATTTCCTTTCTCCTTTTTATATTAGGAAAGATGCAGAAAAAAATCGTAGGTTTACCCCAATAAAATTTCACACGCCTAGCATTGGATTTTTCTGCTCGTATCAGCATTTTTCTGAAGGATTTATCCGCGTGTCCATTATCATTTGATTATTCCAATATGATGATTGATAACACTCAATAATTAAAAATCACCTCTTCCAATCCACTGAAGCATGATTAATTGATGAATTAGTGATTATTTGGGTCATGTGAATCACCAACCATGGGAATTTCAATGCACGTTTTTTGGGGTCAAATCTTTTTTACTCCGAGTTGCTATACCACAAAGCTTCTATATAAAAGGGGAATGATGAACAAAAAACCATTGGATGGAGGAGGAATAACCACAGGATTACCGGGCAGGAATTGTATCGGAACCGCGGCAAACACCTAGACTGCTGAAAACTATCGAATAATTATCTCCACACAATTGTGATCAATTTTCATTGATCGTACTTTGGTTTGGCTCGTTGCGCCTCTCCATCGTTTACCGCACTACTGAATTATCCCTCATTTCCAACGGTGTAAGCGTGAAAATTAGTCCACATAAATTTTTAGAGTATTAACCCCAGTATAAAATGATTTTTCTCTTGAAATTCTCGCATTTTTTTCGAATTTTATGTTCTTCGCGAGGACACGAAAAAATTTTTAAGACTTGAAAAATTAAACCCTGAAAAATGAAAATAGCTTTTCAACAAAATATTCTGACCACATTTTCCCACTTTTTGAGTAAAAACTTTCTTTTCCTAATTAATCCATTTTATTTTCGTGTATTACACGCATTAAATAGTCTTTGAACTACTTTTTGGGAATAAATATATGAGAATTCTATAAATGAGATTTTCCTGGTCAACTCAATTGAATATTACACGTGATGTGAATTGTTCAATGATATTTTCTGTCAATTCGTGATATTAATAAAAAAAATTTATTCATCCGTAAAAATATTGCCATACAGTTGATGGGATCAGTAGTATATTTTGAAATCAATACGCATCACCCGAACAGATATTTCAATGGCCTTTGGACCAAAATATTTTTTCTATCGCACACATGTTGATCAAATTCGTGGCATTCAACAAATTCAAATAAATCGCACACCACACTCGAAAAAATAGCTGGAGGTTATCTATCGGCAATTTACTCCGGGAATACATTTTCATACCGGAGCCATGGAAATACTCGTTATCGTCGTTTATCAGATTTTTATTTTTTGAAATCAGGCTGTAATTTTTAGAAAAGATATTTCCGAGAATAAAAAATACGGCTATGAATCATCGAGTTATTGGCACTCTGCCCCGTTCTCATGTGCACAAGCACGATGTCCCCAAAACTCTGGCCAATACACCCGAGAAACACGATGTTACAGCGATATTATTGTTATTATGCGTGCATGATCTGAATTTGTACCGTGCTGAGCAGAGCAATAATAATGCATGGGATTCTTTCTACACAGATAGAGGATTGTACATGAGTACACAAAACAGATGTATCGGATTGGGAACAGTCAACTGTAAATTTTTTTTTGTCCATTGGTTTGTCTCGAACACATAGAGTTCACATATTTTCCTCTATCTCTGTTGACCATTCAAATTTTTCACAAACCTCATTCACTCGTATTTCGCCCTTACCAAACAACCACGAAACGAAATTCTCGGATCATATATTTACGTTGCTTGTGTGTCATTTCATCCAGCAGGTTGTATTTATCAATTTTTGGAAATGGAATTGCTGCATTATGCTGGATTCAATTTATCTGATGAAAAGCCGAAGGCAATAACAGGTTTACATTTTTGTGGTAGAATAGCTCTTGCACCTATACCCTTTATCGGTTTTAATTCTTCTCTCCCTTCTCTCGAAAATCCCAAACCTTTTCTTGCTCTTCTTTTGCAATACACAAGGAAAAAAATATCTGAGAAATTACGGCGCTTGCGATCTAGACATGTTTTAAACATCCTTTCCTGGTCATATTAACTGCCAAGGATGAAGAAAATTATCCCGTACGAAGAGAAAATTATTTAGCAAATTATCCAAGAGATAATAATCGTGTAGTGTAGTGTCAATTAAGGAATTTTACGCATTAAATTATTTGAATATTTTCGAATAGAAGAAATACCATTTTTCACGGAAAACTCCATCTCTATAACGACGATAATTCGTCTGGCTATTATAATATTGTCTAAGTCCTCGAAATTCCCATGCCACCCTTTAAATTCTCTGCTGCTTATTACCAGAATCACAGAGGATTCAGTGATCTATACTGACGTTGGAAGGAGTTTGGCGAGCATTGGAATATTGGAATATATTGGTGGAAATTTGGATGATAGCCAGACGAAATTCTCGGTCTGTGCAAGATGACTGTATCTACTTAATGATCATACCTTTATCCGCGGTTTAATTTTCCACCGCATTATAGAAACAATCAATTATTTGAGCTTCTGCCAAGTTCGGTGTCCCCTCGAATTAATATTCCATCTACAATTCTAGTTCTCGTGCTGTCACATCTCCAGGCAAAATAGATCCTCTTTGCATTAAATACTGCTAGAGGTAACGATTGAACAAATAAAAAAAAATGCAAATAGTTCCTCATTGTCATTCAACACTGAAAGATTTTTCAATCTTAGATTGCGCCTTGCTTCTTCTTTCGAATATCAAGATCATTATTCATAATACCATTATTCAGATTCTGCCGATGAAGTGAGGATTATGTCTCTAATACCCTCTCGAAGTTGAGATAATTCTCAGGTATTATCTCTTCAAGTTCTCCGTCGACCAATGTATTTTCGTATTAAAAATTCACCGCAGAGTTGCCGCATCTATAATTTCTCTCATAATCCTGGTCGAATCAACGTGGCTCTTTCCCGTGAGCATAATGCTCGCTAATGCTTGAAATTCATGAAATACATATCCATTCCACGCTCGTTTGATTCTTCTTTTTTCATCACACCATCATCTCTTCCATTCTTTTCGCATTTACCAACGTTGTGGTTTACACTTCATTCTTTTTTTATTCTATTCCCTTCAGAAATAATTATTCACCCCGCCAAAGTATTTTCTCTTTGTGAATAACCATTTTTTTCTCTTTGTGCATTATGCTCAACGCCTCTGTCACCAGAGAATTTTTTCCGCTCGTCACTTTTACTTTCACGGTAATTTTATTATTATACATATGCACGGGTAGTTATATTATCTCCGGGCGGTTTTCTCTTTCCTTCTCTCTTTATGGTGCAATAATGGTACAGCGAATTGGTTTTTTTTTTTCTCTTTCTTTGCTCAGCCTCATGGCACTCAAATTTCCTTCGAGAGGTGGGTCAGTTTTCCATTACTGAATGAAAATAACTTTCCGCTAGTAAATTTACTAGACGAAAATTCACACAGCTCTAATGCACATATTTATATACACTAGCATATGTTTCGGTCCTTTACATTTTTTTTCCCAAAATCGAATTATTTTTAATTCCTGAAGAAATAGACAACAGAACAAATTGACCAATGCTAAGTTTCCAATGGTCTATTTCTTTTGCCTACTATTTTTTTCACCAGCGGTTCATTTTACAAACATTCGGCTCGTAAACGATAATAAAATCCTGAGTGGCTGGAAAAATACTGATAGTACATTTAATCGACGCAAATTTTTCAATCCATTTGATTGTCATTGAATAGAAAATAAATGGGATGGACCCTAATTTATTGTTGGAAAATGGTTGTCGTAATAATGGCGGCCAGAGGACGATAATTGAACCATGTTTTTTTGGGCTGTGGTGGTGGGCGGGTTCCTTTGCACCGATTTTATCCCAATTTAAGATTAATGTGATTATTTCATGGAAGCTATTTATGCTGGGAATACCAATATATCGGAGTATGTGAATTCGATATTCTCATATTTTTTCATGATTGATGAGTTTAAATTGAAATCCGGGTGATAATTCTGAGTGAGGTTTGATAATTTTCGAATTAATTTCTGTGGTTTCGGGTTCAGCAATTTTGTCTCGATCTTCCCCTTACCTTTTGGTATGATTCCTATAATGGGCGTTATAATTGAACGCAGCTGATTTTAATTGGTAGGATAATGAATTTATTTTTTTCGTTTTTCTTCTTGGTTTATTTATCGAGCTAAATTGGCTGACTTTGCGCAGAACCTCGTCGGTTGTTCGGTTCCACCTTTATTTTTCCAAATTGATGTTATTAGGGGCAGTACGTAGAAAAGTTTTCTAGTATTTGGGGTAACCGTGTAATTGAAGTACTCCTTATACAAGAGCTGCATAAATTGGTTTATTTACAGCACAAGTTTACAATTGGACGCTACTCTGTTGACATTTAATACGTGATGATGTGCAGTGGTGCGATAATATTTTATTGTTATCTCGATTCGGCGTTATTTTCATTCACAAGAATAAATACTTGATCTCATGTTTTCCACGAATATTATGCCTTTTTCAGTGCTCATTATAAACTTTAAATAGCATTCAGGGCAATTGTCCCAGTAATAGAGTAGATTTGAGTGAAATTGAAATTGATTTATAAAAACTGCTGTCATTTTACGATAGCAACGCGAATTCATTTTGAGTGTGATGTCTTGGTTAATATTTCCAGTATTATAATTTTGCATCGAGAATGGCAAGACCTCGTGTTATTACATAAGAATAAATTTGCGGTTCTTACCACGTTTTTTTTTCTGAAATCGATGAAAATTTCGTTCAATTACGAAAATCACTAGTGCAATCAAAAATCCAGTAGCTAAAATGAAGAGAAGTGGTACGATTCCTCGAAATGTGACTGATGGGTAGGGCAATCTTTTCTCTTCTTCCTCCCTGTAGTATTTATACTCCAGTCGTTGGAACATTCCGTTGCTTTTAAAAAGCGTTAAACTTGAAAATTTTTGATGCAATAAGTTAACACCTTATTGTCATTCAATTCATCGCTATGAAATTAATCTTACTAATGGTTAATGGGTATCAAGTATTCACTTCCTTGTCGTACGACCAGTGATAATGGTTCTGATCCCCCGCATTTCACGTAACTAAGTTGACAAGGTATCCAATTTTGAAGAGCTTTCTTCGTCACTTCGTGGGCGAAGAAACCAAGTCTATCCTCACACGCCTGGAGAATTCAAATAACGATTAGATATTAAATGAAAGAAGTCATTTTTACGGTAATTGAAATACCTGTTCAAATCCTTCCTGACTGCTGTAGGGGAGTGAGTTCCCTGGTTTCAAATTAGATATCAGCTTCCTCATGAGTTCTTTGTCATTAAGCTGCACAAAAATAATGGAGATATCCCTTCAATTTTAGGTTTCATAAAGTTAGGATCAAACAGTAGTAAATGTCGACGAAGTATTGAAACGTGATTAAGTTGTGAAAATTACCGCATAAATATCCACCGATAAAGTGCTGTTTAAGACGATTATTTTATAAGTACCATCATTCAGGAATTCCTCAATTGTTCTGAATGTAGTGTATGAAGCGACAGTAAGGCTGCTGATTATCGCAGCCGAATATGCAGCCGAAATGACCACAGTCGACAGCAGAATTGTTACATAAATGATTCTTGCTGGTGTCTCAGTAGGGAACACTATTCACAATATCAACTATGTCAAATGTCGTTGATAAAAAAGTAAAGAATTTTATTACCAGCCACGCCTTTTTGACAGTAGATATTCCACAAATTTAGATGGTGATCAGAAATATAATGAAGAGAATTATCTCTTTTGTGTTTGATGAAAATTAATAGGAACGGTGTCAACAGAATGAAAGCAGAGATAATCATCCAGATGGGCCACGTGAACGCCTATCAGTGGATAATCAATTGTTAGAATGTTAGAATCGAAATTTGAAGCTTTCAAACCTTGAAATAAGCATTCCACCGTAGGTACGAGGTTCTTTGTGTTGCGTAGTATAAATTGAAACCTCCAAATGTGAAAGCAGATGTGAAAGAAAATGCATTTATTCGTTTATGAGTCATTGTGAAGTCTGAAAATCCTAGGTCAACCTCATTTCGATACAACCTTCCGAGCGCACCAGTCCAAGTTGATTTTTGGGGATCCCACCCCCCATAAGAATCTTCCCAAATGATTTTTGATAGTGTGAAATTCATTACTTGAGACAACTCTTTCAAAATTTCACCCAAAACTCCATAATACTTTCCATCGCGCTCCCAGAATAGAGATGCTTGCTGAAGTGACGTAACCATCTCTCATTCAATAAATCATTCCAAACAATTATGAATAATTGAAAAATTTCTTACCTTGACTGCAACAATTCGCAGTCTTTTACCGTTTGCTGAATATTTATCAAGCTCATTCGATTTCTGGTAGAAATCTCCAGTTCCATAATTGCCATCTATCAATTGACCGATTTCTTGTTCATCAGTATAATTACTTTCAGATCTCCACTCCTCGATAATCTTTGAGTCGCAACACGAAACGAGTATTTTAGAATCAGTTTTGATAGACAATGAGACTCCATGCGAGTTACGGCAAAATTCACAAGCATCTCTCGTGAAAAATAATAGCCAAATATTTGCGTTCATGTGCAAGTCCTTCGCGATTGATTCAAATGTGTAAAATTCATCCGGCATATCAATAGTCATTACCAAGAGGGAGAGAGCAATTTTTTCGTTTTTACTCTTCAATTGTCGTTCCAAGTTTTTGTAGTTATATACAATTGTCGATATCCTTTCATTCGATAACATTTTGATCGTTTCATGCCAGATTGTCATAGTTTCAAAAGCTGCAATGAATTCTCAAATGGATATTTCATTTTATAAAGTAGGTCCTTCTGTTCATATACTATCTATGTTTAATTTACTCACACCAGGTTTCAGGCTCCATGGCTGAAACTATAATCACTCCATCTTTGTGGTATTTTTCATGAGTATCCCTGATCATAGGCCCGTAGTAGTGTGAGGCATTCAAAATCACAATGGTATTAAAGAATATCAGAAAGATTGAATATTTCATTATTTTTTCGTTGAGAATTTCACGAGCTGGTGCGTACAGAGACTTTGAGTGTGTAGGGCGCACTCAATGTTAGCACAGACCTTCTTCACCTAGTATTCAAGCGATTCTAAGTGTCCACTAATGCAGCTAATTTAAAAAAAAATTCTGCTGTGTGACACAATTATCCTCATGTCCTTATTTTTAATATATTTGTTCAACATTTTCAACACTTTGCAGTAGTTAGGAGAATTTAGTAAAATTATGTGCGTCCAATATGTAAAACATCTTTGTTCACTCGTGATAGTAAATCGTAATGAATTATCGTGTAATTTGAGAATTTTTTTTTCAATTTTATGCGATTCAAAAACTTTCGTTTCATTCTAAAAAATGAATTTGTCTCTTCTTATCGTGAGGTTTATTTTGTGGATGAAATATTCGTTCGATGAGCAGAATGATTATTGAAAGAATAAATCCAGTAGCCAATATGAAGAGAAGTGGTATGACTCGTCGGAATGATACTGATGGGTAATGTGATTCATTCACTTTCAACTCCTTGTAGTA
>NW_011887759.1:393365-395578 GCF_000806365.1 Fopius arisanus
TTTGTCCGACAACTGTGAGAAAATAATGAAGCAAATTCATCAGTTGAAATCTATTTTCGTAATTTTCGTAAAATCATAATTTTAGGATCCAAAGAGTTATCCATCACAAAGGAAATATTTATATTAAATTGCAATCCGTTGATGATAAGTACCTCGTACATGTCAAATGGTTGAGAGCTGTCGATGACTATCAATTTATAAGTGCCGTCATTGATGAAATCATGAATTGTTTGGAATGATGTATATGAACCAACAGCCAGGCTACTGATCATCGAAGCTGAATATGCAACCGAATTGATCAAAGCCGATAGAAATATCGATGTATAAATGATTTTTGCGGGTGCCTTAGTAGGGAATGCTATTCAAAATATCTATAATGTTAAATTTATTAGACTCCAAAATGGTGGGTTACATTACCAGGCAAGCCTTGTTGACAATAAATGCCCCAAATCCGTTGGTGATCAGAAAGATAACGAAGAAAACTAGATCTATCGTAGTCAATGATAATAAACAAAAGAGGCGTTATCAGCGTGAAACCAATAACAACTATCCAGACATCCACTCTTAATGGCTGTTGGTGGATAATCAATTGTTAGAACTGCATTAATAAAAAATACGTGGAGATCGCGAACAATTCAAACCTTGAAATATGCATTCCAGAGTAGATAGGAAGTGCTGTGCTTTTCGAAATATACATGAAAACCGCCAGAGGCAAAAGGAAATGTAAAAGAAATCACAGAGCTTCGTTCAGGTGTGATAGTGAAATCAGAAATTCCTATATCAGTTTCATGATGAATTATTGATCCGATTGCTCCAGTCCAGTTCGAAATTTGCGAATTCCAAACCCCGTAATCATCTGTCCAAGTTATTGACTTCACTGTGAAATTCATTACTTGAGACAACTCCTCCAGGATTTCACCCAAAAATCCATAATATTTGCCCTCCTTTTCCGAGAATAATGAGGACTGCTGAAATCATTCAATTTGTTCTCAATTAGTGAACCACTCTGATGAGTTGAGTTATCTCAATTGAAAATTTTTTTTTACTCTGACTGCCACAATGCGTATGGAATATTTGTCATTATTCTTCGAGTCATCTGAAACCCACGTAATTCCTCGGTGATGATCCATAAGTCGACCGACCTCCTGCTTCTCGGTGCGATTACTTCCGCTGTATTTCCATTCTTCAATTATCGGTGACTCGCAACAGGAAATTAGTATTTTTGACTCTGAGTGGGGGTTTAATGAGATTCTAGACGAATTACGACAGAATTCACAAGTATTTCGCGTGAAAAATATCAGCCAAACAACACGGCTCATGTGTAAATGTAAATTCTTGGTATTCGAGATCGAAGTGTAAAATTCTTCGATCGTATCAGGAACAATCACGATAAGTGCAGGTGCAGTTGTTAAATTTGGTTGCCTCAATTTTTGTTCAATACATTTAGAGTCACCGATAATTGTCGATATTGCTTCATTGGATAGTGTCCTTATCACCTCATGCCATATGGTGATCTTTCCAAGAGCTGTTTGTTTAATTGAATTCTCTTCTTAGTTGGAAATAATTACATATTGGGTTTTTTTTTACTCACATTTGTAGTCTCTCTCAGGCACTATAATCACCTCAAAGGTTCGGTGCTTGTCACGAACAGCCTTTATCACAGACCCATAGTAATGAGCTTCATGCGGCTGAATAAAAACCATCAATCGACTTAACAGAATTATAGAGAGTGCACGTTTCATTGTTCTTGTTGAATATATTCTCGCTAATATTTGTTTTGAATTTCATCTGGTGTTTTATTCAATTTTTATCATTGGGTTTGTGAGAGCCTCGAAGTTCTGTCACAAACTGCTCCACATTTGGTCCTTTTACACCTTCAGATATTTTCACATTGTCCGCACTGCAATTTCACCTGTACTTGCGCCATACAGTAATTGAATGATTCTAATCCGATAGTAAATGGAGCTCTTCGTTGCAAAATGGAGTGTCAAACCACTCAGTGAATTCCACCATTTTTATTGATTTTTTTATTAGCATTTGCACAATATTTTCTACTTTTCGAAATGAGTTTACAATTGATCAGCTTTCGAAAGACGTATCCCAGGGATTTTTCATAGAGACACACTCGCGTGCTTAACGGATATTAAGTATATTAACTTCAGTTCGATAATAAAAAAAATGAAGGTAATTAAATATCCAATCACTAGTATCGC
>NW_011887759.1:397613-398963 GCF_000806365.1 Fopius arisanus
TTTCATGCCAAATCGTAATTTTGTCAAATGCTGTAGTTAATTGAAAAAATAATTATTCATCTTCAAGGATAAGTGCTAGGTTCAATAATATCTTTTCTTCTTTACATAGCTGGTTATCCCCTAATGCGATGACAACTAAAGGAGTTTTGTATTTATTATGGATGTCCTTAATCACATGTCCGTAGTAATGAGCTTCCACTGGTTCAGCTAATGCTACACTAGGTATACATAGCAATAATGATAGAATGCTCAACTTTATATTCCACATACTTAATAGGAGAATTTACTGGGTTAAGGTTGTCAATTCTGCCTGTGGGTGCAATCACATTTATTGTGCGTTCAAGGTTCAATTCAGAGATGAATATAAAATGACTGTTGCTCAGAGGACCATTGCTCCTTTATACCTCAAAACATTCTCGTGTGTTGCCTACATAATGTGCTTTTGGGTCGTACAAAAATAAATGATCCTAACTGGAGATATGATACTGACATGATACTATCACAGAGCCTCTGACAAAGTTTCTTCATTTACTCAAGATCTATAACCATAAGAAGACTATTCACTTTTTTTCATTTTCCACGAATATGTTTCAACGTTTCGTTTACTTTTCTATAATTGTTGAGTCGTTGTTTATACACAGAAAGTCATAACTCGTTAGGTATTTTTCTTTCCTATTATTGAAAGGTCAAATTCATTATATTGAGTAGAATTCTGAACCATTAGACGATAACATCTTCCTAACGATAAAAATATATACACTTGTGAAAAAAATTGAATATGCAGAATATAATTTCTTAAAAAAATACAAATTTCATAGAAAATTGCAGAAAAGAGAACGAATCGGGTTTTGGTAGGGAAGAAAATTATAAATTTAGAATAATAGATTTCAAAGGCACATTTAATCTCGTTTTCAATCATAATTATAAACTCTTTCTATGGAGAATCAAATACATTGCAAAATCGTGGAGAATTTGAGAGATCCTCAAAATTAATAGGAAGTGATAGCACAGAATATCCATTCTTATGTCAGTTTCAGTAGGGATTGCCGTCGATTCCAGGTCAATTTTCTAGGTCCATAGTTTTGGGTTAGCAATGGAAATGTCGTGTGTTTTCCTAGACGAACCCTTCGTGTACTTGTATTGTAGGTTTTCTGCATAAACCAGGGAGTATTTCGTTCGATCATGAAAATTATAAGAGCAACTGACAATCCGACAGCGAGGATCATCAGAAGTGGTACGATTCCTCTCACTGTTACTGGTGGATGCTCTGTTTTTTTTCGTTCCAACTGCCTGAAGTAATTTTGCTCCAATCGTCGTATTAAGCCGTTAACTCTGAATTTCCGAAGACTT
>NW_011887759.1:408648-410583 GCF_000806365.1 Fopius arisanus
TATTCCTTTTGGTAATATTTTTTCCCTCTTTGGTAATATTTTTTTTTACTCATTCCCTGAATAAAGAAGCAGATATGAAGTGGCTACTAGAGATAGAGGTTTCTATTTCATGAGTGAGAGTGTATCTTAAAAGAAAGTTTCATCTTTTTGCCGTCACCTGGTAGAAGTAACTCTCAACTTGAGTATCACCCTGGAGCGTACACTCAGAGAGCTATCAACGTGCTGGTAGAAGGAATGAAAATAAAAATTGCAAATAATATATCTTACGGTCCACTGAAAGTATTCTTTCGACAACAGTCGATACCTTATTTTTTACGATTATTACGGTGTACAAGGCTTTTCCTTTTGTTGAGAGGATACCGATGCGAGAGTTGATACATTGAAGAGTGCATTCAATTGCGAACCGATTTGCAACGTTTTAGAACGCGAACAACGTCAGAATTAAATGAATTATTATCTTTGTAACGATGGAATATGAAATTGATGGATCATGGCCATGGATATCATTACAATGTGATGTTTTATTGCAATACAGAACAGCATCAAGATCAATACTTTCGAAACTAGAGCAAGTCTATAATTTACTATAAAATTGATTCACTCCTTCAATTCACTCTTCTCCAATACTTTTCAATTTCTCAATGCGATTGGAAAAGTCGACTTGTACTCTGGAAAAAATTCCCGATAATAATAATAGTGGGACAAATCGTGCTGCAGAAAGTTTAAAATTTACTGTTACAATTCTCCGTTCAATGACTCGACATTCGCATCCTTTTTCGTTGATATCACCTAGTTCGGTGACTTACGATCAGTATCTCCTACAACGTGTAGTCTCATAACCACATGGCACCCCTTCTTCTCAGGATCGACTCTTTGACCAGAAGCCAGAAGAGTTTGGCTTCCATTTCCCATTAACCGAATGTTTTTTTCTCGCAATAAGACACTAAAAGACTGGAGAGTAGAAATACCCTACCTTTCTTTTATCCCATGAGTTGTAGAAATTTTTATTGAATGGATTTGAGGGGGCTCTTCAGTCCAATAGTCCGAAGGTGCTACTTGTACTTGCAGAGTGCTGTAGATACTTGGCAAGTATGCACTTTGCATATGGAAAATTGGTACCGTCTTTCCTCGCCTCTATTTCAGATTTTCTGTCTCCACGCGGAAATTTTTTAGGAAAATTCTAGTTCTAGCATGAGAAAAGAGGTGCATAGTGACGGCCAGGGAAAAATTCGTCCATTGAAACGTGAATTTTTCTGTAAAAATTCCGGAGAAATGAAGAAAATGTCAGAGAGGAAATGAAAGTAATTGACATTATTTCTTCACCTCTTCAGAACAAATTATGTTCATTTTCTTTTGTCTTTTTGACGTAAGACAAAATATCAATTTTTCTCGGATACCTTGAGTTCTTGAAGAATTTTACTCGATATTGTAGACACGCAAGTTTTGCATAGGGCAATGAATTTCGCGTAGTAATTCAACCGATAAAAATAGGAGTAAGTCTCCGTATTTCATACGCTTTTTGCCCTAGAAAGCAATACTTTTGGTAAGACCACCTTTACGATAAAGACACAGAAGCACCTACACCACGGAGAGCATCCTTGATGTTGACCCTCTGTAAGAGTGCTTCTCGGTATTTACGCTACCTACACTCCGAATATATATATACATTTCTATGCAGATTAAGGAAGTTTGCAATGTTTTACTGTTGGTGCAAGGGGTGTGGGAAGCTTTTCTGCGGACTACCACCATACCATTGCGCATTTTCAACAGTTTTATTGCCGGTGACACTCGTATATTTCACGATAATGCGAGCTACAATCCGAACCCTCCCACCATCCACCATTGATTTATCTTTATTCTTAACTTTTTACTGTAAATTCATTACCCCAGTTGTCGAATATCAATGACATCATATTTCATCGTTAAAAATTATCT
>NW_011887759.1:413218-415251 GCF_000806365.1 Fopius arisanus
ACGAGACGTCTGCTGATGGCATTTTGCGGGGCTATCATTCAAATTCGCGATTTTATGCTGAATGACAAGATGAAGTTGAAGAAAAATGTAGAGAAAAGTCAATCCCCGGCAACTACCTTCATAAAATATTCATAGGCCAGATTAACCTCCACAGTTGAATTGATCGCTGGGGAAAACTGATCGAGTCTTTTTTTTCTTCACAATCGACAAACCCTAGAATTTTTAAACCATTATAAATGTGATATCGGCAATTGCCACAGGAATAGGGACTGTTCACAGGAGTAAATCCACTGTCATTGTACTCGTGTCTCCCGCTCAATTTCTTGTGTCATCTAGCTATCTGGCTAACATCCATGGGATGTACTTTCAGCCCGTAGAATTACCCTCCAAGTTTCACCCTCTTCTTCTCAGTGGGTACGTGGTAGAAGCGTTTGGATAACTTTCCAAGTATCCCTCGGTCGTACCTCGGATTGTCTCAACGACTTGGAACATATACATTTCCCCGCTGTTCGACTTCGATCCACAAACTTTCCATTATACCTTCTGCACTCTACCTCTCTCAGAGTTTCAACTTTAAAAGAGGCCCAATGGAGGACACTGAATTATAGATTAAAAATTGTCTCCCCATTATCCCAGTTACACCATCATCTCTTCAAATAAGTTACGACGCAAGTAGCTGTAAGAAATGGCCCTTGCCATTAATTCAGTGGCTCTGGAATTATACAGACCCGAGATCTCTACTTCTCATCAACATTCTCTTTCTCACTAACTGTTAATTTTCCACTCGTTTTCTTAATTAACAGAGTTCGACAATTTCCTGAGTAGCCTAGGACGATCGCCCCCCTCTCTCGTATGAAAGCCGGTTTATATATATCAAATATATATCAATTATATTCGCATATATTTCATGCAGTCTTTCCATTTTTTTGCAAGATAAAAAAATTGAATCCTGTCTGGAAATAATTCATGTACCAAAAAAGGGTGAAATCTCAGCGGTTCGTCGATAATTAATGTTTTGCCATATTTTGACTTGAGTGTTAGCCGTTAAATAGCTGCCGTAAGCACCTGGCATACGATAAAAGACATACCCGTCAATTTCAGACCTGAGACTTATCGAAGTGAACGCTGACCGAGTTGATGTTGGAGTTTCCACACGTTCGGGTATTGTTGCGGTGCCCCTTTTCTTCTCGCCTTTTACGTTTAAACTCCACAACATTACTCGTTTCATACACTGTCACATACAGATTCAGATACCGGCATTTGCCGCCATCTCTCCCTCGCCTTCTTTTTTTCACCACATTTTCCTCTCATTTTACCTCTCTATTTATTTTGGGTGTTCGAAAGAACGCAGTGCGACTCGTTCAATTCTTTTGCCTCTCATGGCTCGATTCTTTCTCCCCTGGGAGTCGATAGCCGGGAAACCATGGGGCGCGACTCATTACTTTTCTCAGTGCACCTGAAAGCACCCTCCAGCTTTTCTAACTCAACCGTCCAACCTCTTTCATTTTACCACTAGTCTATATCATGTATCTCACTCCTCTGTACGTTAAAAAAAAAACTCTACCATCGTGTTCTTCTCTCATTCTCCTCCTCTAGTTTCTGTTCCACCTCGCTTGTTCCGACGGCTTCGACACTTGATTTATGTCCTCATTACCACGAAATATATAGACCTTATTTGCGGGTATAATTATTTTTTTTGCTCAATGGGGGAATTGAATTTTCCGAGATTTCATGCTTTTAGTTTGACAGTTTCTGAGATATGGGAGTTTTTCATTTCGTTTGATAGGGATAAGGTTTATGAGGGTATTAGCGGCATTTTAATGGGTGTTACGGCCTGGTGGATGCCGAGGAAATCCTATTAGTTGGGAATTTTATTGTCGCTGATTTATTTATTTGCGGATATTTAATGATGAGAATGGATCAATGTAGAGCTATGTGAAGTTGGCATCGAAGTTTGAAAAATCTAACTTTTTTTTGTTGGTTTGGATTGTACTCATTGAGTACTTGAATGTACCCTGTGCACTTTTTTTTGT
>NW_011887759.1:419461-460155 GCF_000806365.1 Fopius arisanus
TACTCAATGAGTACAATCCAAACCAACAAAAAAAAGTTAGATTTTTCAAACTTCGATGCCAACTTCACATAGCTTCAATGTAGAATGTTTTTAACTTGAATTTCTTTTCTTTTCTCTAAGGGCTTTTTGAGGGACTTTCTGTTGCTTCTTTTTATGAAATCAATATTTATTTTTATAGGAATCACAATTTTCTAATTGAATTCATTATCCGAATTTATCGAAATAATGCCAATGATTCTTAGAGAAAAATACTGTAATTTTTCGAGTATGTTTTTTCTCTGTGTAATCAATGTGTTTCATAATTCAATTAGGAAAAACTGATTTTTTGTTAGGAGGCAGTTCATGCTCTCAATTTTTTTCCATTTTCATCCTACATTGACATTCCATTTGCGCAATGCTCATAAATAAACTGATTTTTTGGAATGAGTCGAACACAGTTGAAAACAAATAGCGAATAGTTTAAAGGACATAAAAACTATTGAGGTGCATCTAAATTAAACATCAAACTGGATGTTTTCGTGTTATACTCTGTTTGTTGCGTTCCCCAGGATGTGTACCTAGTTTCGACAAACCGTGGGAGAAGATTCATTGTATTCTCTCGTGATTGATATGCCCCAGGACTTCACCCCGATACCACAGCGAAGCCAACATTTTTTTTCTCTCTTGAATTTCCTTTTTTCACTAGTTTTTTTTCAACGTTTTAGTGGCTGTAAAAAATATATGCCACTTCCACATAGATTTTTTTTCAAACTCAGTAAAAAATTACTTTTGTCAAGTAAATTGGTCGTGGTGGCAGGTCGGCTTCGACTTACAGGTCTCACCCATACGATCATTCGAGATATTTCGAGATCGATTGACTTTCTCCTTTTTATATTAGGACTTCAGAAAATGCATTTTGTGTATTGAAAATCGAAGTAGATAGTGTAGGTTCATAATAAAAAAAATTGATATCTGAGTTTTTGGGTGACATTTTGATGGTCATAAAATTGTATAATGGTACCCTTTATCGGGATTGTGCAATAATTTTTTACTATTTTTAAACTTATGATGGTTATCAGGCCGTTGGCAATCGTTGAAAAACTAACAGCCCAGTGTAACTTTTTTTCACTCCCACGATTATTTCCCCGCAGAATGGACAACGGGCGCGGGATAGATAGTCGATAAAAAAAAAGTTAACGACAGGAAAAACGGTATCGAAAAGCCCCTTTGGGAAACATTTGATCCCAATCCCGATTTTTATTCCACCGCTGTCTCCTCTCTATCGTCCGTTCACTGCATAATTACTTCCGGAATTCATGGGAATTTTTATACGAAAATCATGGGATAGCAAGCGACAGGAAAAAAAAAATAAAAATTACCTCCAAAAACACCTAAATTGCACCAGAAAAAAATGCAGGAAATGAAAATTCTAACTTGTTCAAATAATTGAGCTAAAGTTTTGAAGGAACTGGATTTGCTCATTCTTAAAAAATGCGTTGGAAAATTCTCATGTTTTTTAACGATCGCTGTGGTCCAAATCAATTATCACCCCAGCGTGAAATAATCTTCTACTCGATCTCGAATAAAAAAAAAATCACATTCCATTCTTTTCTCATATTCCCGGAGGAGTTTTCAAACTCTCGAAGAATCTGTTCTCAAAAGCTCTCACTTACTTTCGAGGATAAATTTTCCAATATCGCATTTCATTATTGCCTCCCATTATTACTTCCAGGAGAATTCTAAAAAAGATTGCAATTTATTGTTTAATTTAGTTCAGAGACGACTGCAAGTGGAAATAAGTAGAAATATCTTGGAAGCGTCAGGCCGTTGATGCAATACTTCACTCAGAGATCTGAACAGAACTCTCTATTCCTTTCCTCCGTAATATAATATTCCTTCATAGTATAGAATTTCTTGAACATAAAGACGAAAGTTGTCGAAACAAATGGGCCAGAAAAAGTGATTCACCAATTTTTTATCAGGAGACAAAAAAAGGAACTCAATTTATTATAATTATCTTCAATCAGCTAATAGCGCAGATTAAGGAGAGTTCATTCGTTCTCTTCCCCTCCTGTCCCTGACATTTAAATATTTACCACCCTTCCCCATGAATAATAAACACCATAAACAGAAGCTGTACCTATCTCAATTCAAACGAGGTGGTTCATAATTCAAAACTTTTTCACACAACACCTACGGAATATCCAGTCACACGTATATATCCATGAATACAATATACGAAACCCTTTTGTTCCGAGCTCATGAGTCGAAAGTTGGTTGGGTAACTGTACCTAGATAAGGGATAAACACGAAGTACGAGTTCGAGAGGTTTTTCCTGAGTGTAAAATTTGTGGCCTTGGGATTCGACCTCTTCCTCTGCCCTGTATTTTTATCTCTCCCAGCGGAGGAAAATAGAAAAATATCATAATAAAATTGGTAGAATTGGAGTACCCGAGAGAGACGACATTCGTGAGCCAAAAACTGCGCCACGGAGAATTGATAGGTTTAAGATGCAAGAGTTACATCCATGTCTCCAGTGCAATAACTTGAATACTTGGGGGACTTGGCTCGTACATCCCCTCGCTTCCGCGGATTCTCTTCACGCCCCCAAGACATTTTACTTCCCACTTTTTTTTCCTCTTTTTTTTTGCCTCCCCGGTCACACCCGCCCACTCCATCGTTCTAAGCCAGTGGGAGGTGGAAAATCCGCTCTCAGTAGATTTGTTTTTTTTTCTCTGACCTCCACCGGTCCAGGCCGAAGACCTCCTAGTGGGTACCTCATTTGCGAAGAAGCCAGCCGTGAATCCTTATATCTCAGAAAGGTGAACTGAACCGGGAAAGAGGAACGGCCCTTCTTCCTACCCTTCCTCAGCGACCTGAAGGTACGGTGCCACTCGGGATGGCGAAATCATTACTAGGGCTCATTCCCGCGAACAAATCGCGTTTTCACTGGTTTACGGTATGATGACGGAATGCAGAGAATTAATTTGTATTGGAGTCAGCTAAATCGCACGGGATAGTCTCGAGTCTCTTCTAAATGGAATCATTCTCAACGTATTCAAATTTCTTAAAATTTCCCTCAGAAAGATTCTCATTTATCTTGTAAATCCCAGAAAATTCGTCTCCGGGTTGACCAATAATTAATTTTCCAATGAGATCTTGAACTCTGAATCATAATTCTCCAACACTGCACTCCAGATAATGTTCATTATGCAAACAGCTGAAAATATTCATTCTCTGGAAAAATGCGATCCAATGAATACATGAATGCAAAATATATTTACGGGAACTCTTATTGATTATTGTCACAAGGATTGACTGAAAATATTCTCGTGAATTCATCTCTTTACATACATTCTCCGTTTGTCTCTCAACAGTTTCGGTTAATGTATCATTCTGCAGTCAAATAGCTCAGCTTGAATGAGGGAAAAAAAAGAGCTCGAGTACAGAGTACAACTCAGCATCGAAAAACTTTTTGTACTGCTGGATAAAACAGAAACAAAGATGAAAAAAAAAATACACTACCTTGTTCAGTGCTTCTGACGTTAATCCTTTTGTAGCCGGAAGGCTGACGTTTTTTTTTGTCGCAGTAAATAGACTTGACGACGTTTAAGTAGGGAAACAAAATTGCGTCGAGGTCGGACTTGACAGGGGGCTTAAGGGTGGGCCCTGAGGAGTTACGCGGTCGGTCCAATCTGTCCGACTTTTCAGTAGATCGGGGTTTGAGCCAGGTTCGAGGGAAATACTCAGGGTACCCAGCTTTGTTTGAGGGATGGAACTGAGAAAATTGGCTGATCTCTTTGTTCAGGGGATGCCTCGGAGAAAATTCAACACTATCAGAAGGCAACGTCTCAATGGCCTCGGCTTATTCTCGTACATTTAAGGGAATACGGAAGAGTTCTCGGTTTGTTGACATATGATAGGATTAGGCAATGCTGCGGAATAAGATTCAATTAGAGTGATAGCTTAGGACAATGTATATAAAGAAAAAGTATTGATCTTTGGGTGACAATTATGTGACTTTGAATGGATAAATCATTTAATAATTTTATTTGACAAAAGAAACTTCAGTCCATCTGATCTGAAGATGTCTATTGCTTAAGATTAATTATTTTTTTTTATTACAAACTCCTCTTAAAGTTATAATTGATCAGTATTTTTCTCATAAAACTTATCCTCTTTGTCCCGTTCTCACTGTGGAAACTGAACGATTTGAAAGTTTACCTCCCTCCCTTCATACTTCATAAAGGAGTTTTCCAACTTTTTGAGAATCTCGGCCTTTCAAAAGCCCTGACACAGTTTTCAAGGGTAAATATTCCAATATCGCATTTCCACTATTGCAATTTATCGCATTTCCACTATTGCAATTTATCGCATTATTCGAATTCGAAACGAATTCACGGAGATCAATTCTTTCAGAGCATTCCGCTATTCTTATCTGCATTAGACTTATCCTCAGGAAAATTTTTCTCGTACTTTGTTCATGGAAATTATTCGTCTTTAATTCACTGCGCGAATTCTTCGGTGTTGGAGGTCATCTTCATCATCTCTATTGACGTTGTGGAAATAAAGAATATCCAAGACAAATACCGTTGGATAGTATTTGAGATGTGTTCCAAGTACCTACACTCAACGTCTGTCCACCTGCGTTTGACATGAAGTCAAATTGAGATATCGATTTGTAATTTGGCACGGATCGTCAGTACAGGAGACCAGCGGGTTGGGGGAGGGTTATCTGCGTGGAAACCCAGGGAAAACTGCCAAACCAACGGAACGTGATTGGTTCTCAAGAGGTTGCCTGTGGGAGGGGAAGGGGTCAGGGGGAGGGGAAAGGGGGGGCAGAGGTAATGTAGGCTTTAAACCGACGTCTCTCGCGCATATCGTATAAAACAGCGATTTAGCTTGTGCGCCCATGCATGTCAAACCAGTGATGGGACAAATCCTTCCTCATCTCACTTGAGGGCAAGTGCAGCTGTTTTGTTAGGTAGAACGAATCAGTGAGCATGAGAAATCTATCACGTGTGACGCCTTGAGGGAAAAATGATTAATCTGATGATTACAAGAGCAAAATAACATGAAATATTTCAAGAGATAAATTTTAGCCGGTAATGTTCTCAAAGCGATAGGCTGCTCTCATTTTATATCATCTCTCAAGTGAACTCATCTGTGGGAACTCTTGAGAACAAACACCATCTTCTTTCAAAATTCTATAATTTCAAGAATTAATGATTCGCAATCTTTGAAGATGTGAAACATATCATGACCCAACACATTTTCCATTTCTCGGGGGAAAAGAGAAAACTCATGATCCTGTATGAAAGGAAGTAAAAAAAAATACAACTCTTTGCAGCAGATAAAAGAGTTCATCGATCATCGAAATGTTTTCAGGTCCTTTCATATTTCATCGCGCACCCTTTCATGACCACCTCTTTTACCTCCGAACACATCGGCGAAAGGTATAAAGAATGAATCAGGTTTCCAAGTCAAAATAGAATATTAGAGAGTTGCATGATATAGGAATAACAGGTGATGCGCAGCAAAGCTCTCCTTTATCTATGATCAATATGGCTTCTCACTGCCGATCGATAGCTCAGAAGCTCCAAGGGTGAATCTGCTTGACCTTAAATTGTATTGGTGCTGCCTGATTAAGCCTCGTCTAATTTCATTTAATAAAACAAAGAGTTATAAAGATTATCACTATCGCGCGATAGCCAACGCGCACGAATCGATGAGATTAAGGAGTTCTCTGATTACAACAGTATCAATACTGAGCGATAATGAAGATCCATTTACTAATGACTCTGGGATTACATTCAAGACTGGTGATCGACTCAAGTCGTTCGTACCAATTGGAAAATAATAATTCGCGATTACTGAGGAAAAATTGAATCGCATGCATGCCATCACAATTACTCAGTGTTAATTGGCACTCGTAAGTTTTCACACAACTTTGTAGGATTATTCAAGTGTTGTGAGTTGTCAGGATGTGTCAGATTGTCAGATGTGTTAGATTCTCATGAGGTAATTGCGCACTTAGGTGATCATGAAAGTTCCTTCAATTTCTCGGATATCTGTTCAGTCCTCTTTCCGATTTCGCAAATCCCTGCAGAAATAGATCACAGAAAAAAATAGACCCATGTTAATTCCCCTATGGTCTATTAAGTTGGGCGGGTTTTAACCCATTTTGGATGTGTCGGCTATTTTTTCCTGGTGTATTTCTTCTGTTTACCATTTTTCTCTCCGCAAAGGGACAGTGAACTGAAAAAAATATCGACCTCCAAACGCAAATCCCTCGTTCTTCAGATCAAGTCATTGGTTTCCTTATCCTCGACATCTAATTTTCATTACGATTTATCACCTGCCATCGAAAATCGAGCGTTTCCCTCTCGATCACTCGATTCTCTCCGTTTCCGATAAAAATTCCAACCATTACTCCTCAGCTGTACCACTCCCACATCCCTATCGTCCAGATTCTCACTGAAATTCCTTTTTCCACATGCTCAACTATACTCAACTGTACGTCACAGTGAGAGTAATGAATCTGGTTGAGTCTGGATACCGAGAGTACGAGAAACTTCTTACAAACGCAATCCTCTCCCGAGAAGTGCATCTTTCATTTTCACTCGGATTCACCGTGCGGTCGGTATGTCTGGAATATTCGTCATATCCGGTACATCAGCACCACCTTGAACACATAGACACCAAATTCACAGTTAGATATTCACTCCGTCTTTCGGGAACTGCATAACGATCCGGAAATGCAATTCTAGAGTTCATCCCATTATTCGCTTATCAAAATCCTCAATCGATCATTGTCACTGAATATCAGCCAACAAAGTATTCAGCGATATCCACTTTTAGGGTCTCATTTATATTCTTCCTAATTTCTTGAATGAACGTGTGAAGTGCATGAACATAAATCATTCGAGATAAATGTGCCTGGGGACAGGAGGGTAAATGAGAAAACCGCGCGAATCACAAAAACTGATTTTTTTTGTACTTATGAAAATAGAAACGCGGGTGGATAAAAGGAAGATAAGGTGGAAAGCATGTACTTTGCAGCTGCGAAGTTGCAATATTGCGCGGCAAATTAAGTAAGCACACCCCGGCTCTCTTGTGTGCTCGTTACGGAGAGAAACGCCGGAATGAGGTTGAGGAGGAACAGAGGGAGAGAACAATTTTGTATGCTATATACATGGTGAAAAAGGACAACGACCTGGTCGGAGTGACTAGGTGACTGCACTCTACGGGAAAACTCTCTCTAGTTTCTCGAGTGTCTTTGAGAGAGATAAAAATTACTCCGTGGAACAAGTCCCGTGGAGATGGACATGCTAAGAGGGTGTCGTTAATCATCATTCTAATCTCCAAATTTTTATCGTGAAAAAAGTCTTGCTAGATGCTACGAGGAATTCAAATTGGAAAGGGTGTTTTCTCTTGAATTCGAGTGTCGGTCAGGTTCGCACTCAGTGAGCTGGAAATTTTTTATCAATTGCACTCTTAAATATTACAAAAACATAATAATTCGCGACAAAACAACGAAAACATATATTCTGCAGAAGAAAAGAACATTGAAGAGTTATATTTTGGGATAATATTTTAATATTTTCGCTAATATGCGAGGGCGTGACGATTATATAGGCTGCTGATTTTTGTGTACGTTTATTCCCTACGTGTGGCATTCGAGGGTGAATCTCAGGGTCCATTTCACCCAGATATCTATCTTCCTCGACTCATCCTATATTGTACATCCTGGCGACCCGGAGGACCCAATTCGAGACAAAGATGGAAGGCAAAATGCTTTACGATGCACTTTCGTGACGAGGGGCGGTATTGCAGCCATTTTCGTTGGTACAGTAAACTAGTACTATAGAAAGACGACGTGGGCAGAACTCCCCGAACGAAGGAAATACGGTACGACGTATGTCTCTGGGCGCCGAGGATAGAATGAGAACACGGAAAAGTACGAAGAGATAGTTTTTTTTTGACAAACTGTTCCAAGCCACTTTATTTTTTTTCTAGTTTGTGTTGACGAATGTAACTGAAATGCGACGAGCGTAAGACTTTCTTTCAAACAAAGGGGAGAGAGTAAAAAAGTTGCAAAGAAAGGTGTTGTACTCCCTTTTGTCCAAATTATGCTGGTGGATCGGAGTTATAGAATGTGGAGAACAGTTGTGAATTTTGAGTGAACATTTTGATGGCAGTGAGTTGAGGTGCTTCTAGCTTAGTTTCCAATTAATTCCTATTTTTTGAATAATCATTGCACCATACAATTTTTTTCTTTGAGACGCCAAAATGTGCGATCAACAATTTTCCCATTTGTCGGAATATCTTGAATCGTTGAGACAAGTCAATTGAGAAAAATATAAAATTTCGGTTGAATGGATTTAGAATAGCTCCGGAGTATGATTTCAATCCACTCAATGTCCATGCTTCATTTCACAACGTAACGAGTAAATTTTTATGAACGGTCGCTATGGTAAACAGCTCCCGGCGATTTTCTCATAATTTCGCGAGGATATTCTGCGTCATAAACTGCGTTTCAACGTCGTAAACAAATGTGTACTATCACTGTACAGCCTGTTTCATTAGTCGACTAGGACAACAAGCTCAAATTAAAAAATAATTGCCTCTGCAAAAAATTCAAATATTCAACAGTTGCCACATAATACTGACGAGAATAACGTGCGGGGATTATTGATGAAGATCATCCTAAAAACTTGGCCCATCACAACATTCATTCATTTGATCAATCATTTGTTCGATTGCTCTCAAATTGAACGATGTTCAACGTTTGATGTTCTTTAAAAATATAATGAGAGCGATGAGCAAAGTCTTTGGACGCCTTGCTGCTTCTTCTCAATGAGTTGATCAATCGTACTCCTTTTAAAAACTCGCGTTACCAACATGTGAGAATTCATGGGAAATAGATGCTGAGCACATGCAGTGCTAATTCTATCAAACCAAATGAACATACCCCCAGAATTGCTCTCGTGTTTTGACCAAGCTATCCCCATTGTCCCTGCGTTCCATAATCACTTGGCCCTCCTCTTTCTAATAACAGTCATGGCTGTGTGTAACCACGAATTTGGAAAGCTGTAGCTAATTGGTAATCCGTAGTTACATCCAACAATACCGGAAGGGGTACAGCTGCCGATTAATTAAGCCACGTATTCATGGGTCAAACTAATGTGCCCTACTGCTAATAATTTGCCGTCGGTAACACAATGACATTGGGAGTGGGAGTTAGAAAGAGAGGCACGAACATTTGGATATGACCACCAACATCAGTTACCACTAGGACCACCACGAATTTGACTATTCCACGAGTTACGTTACAGCTGAGATACAATTCCAGCAAGCGGAGCTCTGTGCCAGATTTTTTTTTTCGTCTTGCGTATAATGAGACCATTGAGAATCTCTTGGCTGTTGAATTTAGGAGTAGAAAACCGTTTCATTTGAGGCTAGCTAATTGTATTTGATGAGATTATACTTGCTTTATTCATATTGCGTTATCCATATTATTCATAAAGTTGTCTTTGAGATGATGGATTTTTTTGATCGATAACGAGAGGTAGGGTAGGATAGTGGATACTGATTGGAAAGTGGATAGTGCACCTTTATGCAGCGCGAGAAAGATTATATCCGTTCCCTGGTTAACGTCAGTCATGCATTTTATAATTAGCGTTTCGGAGTTACTGACGTATTGTCAGTATTTTGATATTCTCGTAATATTTGAAAATGCAGACACACGTCCGAAATTTTTCCTTGTCAATCACAGTCAGGTCTCCCAGAAACATTGTTTCTATCCTGAGTATCAGAATTCTGTGAAGAACATCAAATGTCAGGACGTAGGGATTGGTTTGATGCTATTGTTGATTAAAAAACTTGATATTGGCTCGCGCGAGTTGGACATTTGACAGGTGATACAATCCCCAATGCAAATTATCGGGATGAATCACAATTTATAATCGAAGGATATTCGACTCTCCACATTCGCCATTAACAAGTTCATATTACAATTAAAATGCTCCACCATTTTCATCCCTATGGCTTGAATTTTGGTGGAAAGTATTCCCTAAAGGGCGATAACCAGAAATCTGGGGAAGATGGAAAATACTCAAGTAGATAATGTAGGTGAACGTGCAGCTCTCTGGAATAGCGGTCACGTGTTGTTCATGCGGATAAATACGGTTGGTGGATTGTAAATGGAGTGAGGTGGTTAGGTTCTCCCCGAGTTTGCCCAGAAGATAAAAAAAGAAAATGAAAAGAGGTACGGAAAGAATTCAGATTGAAAAGGAAGAGGAGGTTGAAATATAGGAACTTCTCCACATAGGCATTCTCTTGGCCCGATTCTTGGGATTTGTACCGTCACTAACGCAATTGAACACGAGCCCATTGTCTTTGGAGCTTTTCAGTTTTCCAGGTCGCTTTTCTCTACATCTATTGGACTTAACTCGAGATAATAACGTGTGTCTTCAGCTCCAGATGCTTTATTTCACTGTTTACTCTGAGGATATATTCTTTCAGGTATTCTTGCACTTTCGTTTGATTTGGAATATCGGACTATTTGATCGGCATGGTTGTCACTGTATCAGTGCAATCACGGATTCCCCTCATTCGTTGTAAATTCGAATAATCTGTCGGTATTGCTACAATTATCATCCTCATGCAATTGCTTCACCATTTGATCACCAAGTAGCATATCTCGGGCTTTTATTCACTGTCAGGAGTAGACATATTTTTTCACAGTGGATGCATCGATTGGTTAGGTAAATAGCCCGTGAAACGAACTTCCATAGCTTGCCATGAATTTTAACGTTTATCGAATTTCCCCTTGAGTACCTGCAGTTATTCTCCACGACGAACAATGCACCGTTACTTGACGCCAGCGTATATCTGCCAGACAATGGATTGCAGTGGCTTCAGTTTGTCAGTTTCACGCAAACAACTTTCATGATGCCCGATAGCGATTAGGTTATGTGCTGGAGTCATTAATGTTACGGTTAAACACTCTCTCATAGTGCATTGCCGTTGCGGTGAGACTAATGCGTTGGAAGTCTGCATCCCTCTGTCGAAATTCATGTACGATCATGAGTTGAAGATTCTAGGGAGTTTCGTGACTGACTGTAATTGGACTTTCCATTGACGATGATTCAGGGAGTACTCTATGGATCAGTCATACGGCTTCTGGTAGTTTACATTCATGTTGTAGCCCATCTGCTTCGGTTAATTGTCATTGAGACGCTACTAATTGAAATGTCAAGCTAACTGATGAATTTCGATATACCGTCACACACTTCATCTCGGATTTAATTATGAATCCTCGATGTGTGATGAAGACAACTGGAGATTATCATGGAAAACGCTAAAATATAAATGCTTGGAACTTTTCAAGTTTCTGATATTTTGATCGGCCTTGATCAATCTGAGTCGCTTAGAAATTGTGTCAATTTCTAACTACATACGTAGAGTACAGTAATTACTCAGATTTAATTTGATACCGTGCCAACGGAAAATTTGAATTCCTAATGAAGAAGATGCAAATTGCGGTAATGAGAATGTACCATTGAATTACTTACGGCATTCGATGTACAGTGGAAAACTTTTTACTCAACGGGGAACACTGAGATATGTACTGGGTACGTACAGTAGATTTTTGCCTCGGGGGTTGCATGTACGGTAGACTTGCATTACCGCTTTGGCCACTAAGTGTAGATGCCTGGCGCCAACGAACAGGCGTCGAGGAATTATACCGGACTTCTACGTCGTTCCAGACTACAAACACTAACACCGGATACAACAACGTACAGTGGAGGAGATGCATCCGTATCTCCTACCCCTTCAACTCCCAAACAAGAAAATTACAATTCCCCCTATTTTATCCCAACAGTTCAACCTCTCGCGAATTTTCCCATTATTGAATAATTAATAAGAAAAGCATCTCGGTTACAATGAAACTTTTCCAACTATTCGACGGATGAAAGGAAAAGATGAGTTGAGTTTCACTTTGGGGTAAGTGAATTTGCCAATTTCGTCGGTCGACTAAACGCGATGCTGAAAATTTACTTTTTGCCGTATCTCCGGATACATTTTGCTCTCTGGATTTTTATTTATCTAATTCATCTGATTGGAATCTGATTAATTACAAATCGACAAGTGCAAGAAATTTCCAATGAGTAGAGTAACTCTTTTCCGTCATACACCAGGAGCTTTCATAAAAAACCATTCGATAAAATTCCGGAAAATTTCCAATAATTTTAGAGCTTCGAATAGGAATGCAAATAGAATGGAAAATTGATGGTCATTCGTTCCGAAAACTCGGGAAAAAATGTGGCTATAAATTCAGACTGTTGTTCAATTTTTCCGTATTGTTATTTGTTTCTTGATCCTTGTATTTTTTTTGTTGGACGAATCCAAGCATTGATCGATGCATCATAGTGGGTTACGCCAGTTAGTCCGGTGGAATGAATTACAGACGATCAATTATACGCGACGTTGGCGGTGTGATGATTAATCGTAAAAGCAATTACAGTGTACGTCGATCCCTCGGTTCAGATCCAAATTTGTTTCCATCCAGTGATGATTGCCGTTTTCCTCCAGACCTGGAAATATCCTCGATTTCAGTTCTTTGGTATTTCCCTTGACTTTTCACCACTAGAATTTCGCAATTCTCCAAGAGTTTTATTGGATTTGAACTTGGTAATAGAAAAATCTTCTGGGAGTTGTGTGAATGCTCGGTTATAGAAGCTGTGGTCTGCAGAAATGAGAATAAAAACTATAACACGTCTATTTTCCACTCGGCGTCAACGGGTTCAATCGATCTTTGAGAGCTTTCAACTTCACATTCTCATTTTTTTCTTGTCAGTTTGCCGGTTCTCTTTACTCAGCTGTTTCCCTCATCCATCGTTAAACGGCTTGGTGGTTTTTATATGGTTATGAATCTAACGCTGGAACAAGTACGGCAATTAGCGCCTTTCTTTGACTATTAAACATTTCAGTAATTAGAAGAAGCGTTTAGTCTACTCTCGAATATCAACTTTCCTCAAAATTCTGAAAAATTCCGAAAGAAGGAAATGCTCCTGAAGGACTCCAATCTCCCCCTAAGTTGAATTAGACAGATGATTGCTTGTCTCCTTTAATTTTCTAAACTCACATATCCTCAGACTTAAAACGTCTTCACCGAGATTTGCAGTAAAAAAAATGGAAATTACAGAAAATATCTTCGGGAATATTTATATTTTGAAAAACATATAAAATATATATATATATATGCTTTATACGTATATTTTATCATTTTTATTTTCAATATTATAAATTTACTGCTGCAAAATGTAAATATTTCAACACATTTACTTGTGACAAGTGAAATTACTCAGCAGAAGTCAATTAATTTAGCTGATAAATGTTTTTTGTCAATGGGCGCCGATTGAAAAATCGGACGATCCTTGATTATTCTCTCGATTTTACACTCTCGTTGTTTGGAACGTTTTCTGTCAGTACTGGATAATAAACGAGAGGTCGAGAAATACTACAGAAGACATCATACCTTCGTCCATTCACGATAGCCCCGTGAGCTTTCGCGTCTTTAAGAGACGAAAGAGAAAAAGCTTTAAACATAGACGAGAGCTCTTGAGACGTGAGAAGAAAAGTATGGAAGAAGAAACCTGAAAAAGGGGGTAAAGAGGTGTGGGGCTGGAGGGAGGCGGGGTAAAAATAAATAAAGAAGGAAAAATGAAAGCCGGATTTACGGGGCACTCATCTTGCAAAATAATAAACGGTTTGTTCCACAGTGGAGTTTTGAAACTTTACTTGAGAGTTACAATGGACTTAAACGATTTATTTCTTAATTCAAGATTTCGAATTAAAACGGAATGACGAGGACGCTAGGCTCTCAGAGTCCTCACCGCTTTTTTTTTACCACTCTTGCACATTTATTATGAGGACCTTTAATTCATGAAGAATCCTTTTCAACATTTTGTCGGTGTTTGAATATTATTCTTAGAAATGGGTGACAAAATTTGGTGAAATAATAACGCATTCATTTTCTCTGCGTTATTTCACTTTATTTGGTGACTGTTATTATTATTTCTGGACATTTATTCTTGTGACAGAGTGCTCACTTGGCTTTTCCAACGCATGTGAACCGTGAGTCTGGCCAGCAAGGCAAGACACGTACCCTCAACCGTACTTTATACCAGCATTATCCATGCTTTTTCCTCCCATCTCCCTATCTTCCTCCATTCTTGCCCCCTTTTTTTTTCTTTTCTCACTCTCGTGACCATGTACATTTGCACGCCTCAGCGATGCGACAATGGCACGCCCATTGTCGAGGCTTTTTTCTTTCAAAGTTTTTCATTCCCCTGTTAACGGGTGTTTATTTTAGCCGCAAACATTGTCGTTTTTGTATCAATTGTACAGGGAGAATTATTTTGAAGGGTGGCTCATTGTTCTGGACAATTGTCACGCAAATCCAGGAATTGCTATTGAAAATAATGTCACAAGTTCAAGGATGTGGTTTTCCAACAAGCCCAAAATTATAAATTATCATACATTGTCCTGATAAATTTTCACTGATTTATTGTTTATGGAAATAATTACATGATGTTAATTGGAATATTATTTATCTGTTGCAGGTGAGTACCATACAATCACTCGAAATTTCTCCAATCGCTAAATCTAGCCCCGAGTCATCGAGAATGGTAAACTAAATGAAATGAATCCCCTCAATTATCTAGTTGTAGACCAGTAGTAATTGTAGTTACGCTATGGCGAGAATAATATTGCGACCGAGAGATGTGTCTCTTTATGCAAATAGAGTGATCACCGCTTGAGGCATTTCGCCCTAGATAATGCAAATCAAGCTTTTCCAAATATCAATTTTCCTGCTCTCGTCTAGTGACCCCGGTAACCCCACAAATGTACATCATTTTGGCAGGTTTAGGTATGATTTCGCATAACGAGTATTCAAATCAATTATTCACCTCCATGTCTCGCTCATTATTAGTCTTCCCTCATGCCCGTATTTCGAGACAATTTGGATAACTCATTACCAAAAGGGATAGGGAGTTGTGTTTGGTGATTATTACTCGTAGGCACACAATGCAATCATGAAGTCGAGATGTAATTTTGTCATAATGAACGTTATAACGGACGCCAGTCAAAATCATGGTTTGATATTTATTTCGAATTGATGTTTTATGGCTTTTATATTCGGGCTGATAGGTTGGCCCATCTCTTCCAATTTCCGACCAATATTCAATGTCTTACGCAGTAATGAGCTGGATAGTAATTAGTAATTAGGTAGTAGGGGTAGTTAGCCACGGGAAAACCAATTCAAGAAAAAAAAAATGAAACAAGCCGGTGGAAAAAAATATCACTGTGGAAATGGATTTTCACTTGGCATTTCAGGAGTAATTTCCTGACAGTGTAATCCGCAAAGCGCTATATCGACACAAAAAAAAATAGAGTAGTTTCTGGTGTACTGAACGGCTTAACTGAATTGTGACGTTAGATCTTCGGACACTCGAGAGTTACTTTGCTTTAGGGACTGATGCTTCGAGAACTTGGAGACCTCCAAGTAGAAAAACTAAAATGGATTGACAACATAAAAAAACAAATGGATCGTCGTATTTTTTTTTCTCTCAATATTGCGTTGAGCTCGACCTGAATATTCCGGCATTCGATATTTTGGGATATTACCCAACCGTTGACTCCATTGAACACAACTATCTGTCTTCTGATTGGTTGAATTTGTTTTTTCAATTGAAAAAACGAAATGAATTTTCATTTTTTGCATAAAATTCCAAGAGTAGTTTTCGAATTCCAGAAGAATAATATTTTCTTGAAATTTTTGGCTCAATTTCAATGAGAGGCACTCGATTTTATAAGGGGAATTGTCGCACTCTGCATAGGCCTGGGGCCCGCAGGCATATTTCCCGATGAAATTCTGCCGCCACAGCAAACGCTCCTGAGGGTTGACCTGAAAAATATCATCGCACTGTTGTTTTCATTTTGGTTCCATTTTCCTCTAAATAATTCTGCCTGCAATATACCCAGAGAGAGAAAAAAAAAACGTCGGCTCTTATTCCGTTGGCATGAAACAAGTCTGCAGGTTCGTTTGCACCCAAGACAAGGGATTTGTTCTATCATTTCTCCACAGTATCGGACAGGAAACACTGAGAGATTACAGATGGTTCAGAACAGAGATAGATACAAAGGACTTTGTCATGACTAGACAACTGACACTAGTACGAGACTGCGAAGCATGATCGGTGTCGCCTTTTTATTCTTTACTCTCGATTTCTGTTCAAAGCTCCTGTGAAGTCCGTTGTAGCATATAATCAAAGAATGTACTATATCGACAAGTAGAAATGGCAAATTCAATCAGACAGCAATGTCTCAACCGACTTGGAGTATTTTCGATTAAATAAATTTCACTGAATCATAAAAATTTTCCATATCCAACGAATACTAGTTTCGAGCTATTAATATTTCTACTCAAACATGTCCCGGTATTCAATAATTCGCAATAAGCTCACGTTGACCTAGGCTTTTCAAATTCTGCGGTGAAACTGAAATACTACTGTGCGGGCTCCAGTACATGCCGTAATTTATGGCTTCAGACCTGTGTTCGTAACTAACCGAGATTTACAAGTGGATCCATTCATTATTCAAACAAGTTATGTTTGGCTTAATCGGAAAATATTATGTAACACATTGAATGCCGTTGATTTTTTATTTTGATATATTAGCAGCATGTATCTGACTAAAAATTATAGCGAGGCGTGTGATTTATCAGATTAGACGTGTCCGATCCTTCGCTAATCATTGGATTGAAAGGTTGAAGTACAATGAGACAAATACCAAATATCCCAGGTATCACCCAAGAAGATTGAATACTGAAAAGCAGTTTTCTGATAGGTTTTTACTAACATCCAACAAAGCTTTACGGTATCAAGGGCTCAAGCCCAAAGGTCCGCACGAAATATTCGATTTCATCGAGGCGTTATAAGCTCCCCGCTTTTGCCGCAGCTTTATCTCTAAATCCCGTTCATCCTCGGAGCTTTTTTTCCGTATTTTTTCCCCCAAACAATACAGCAAAAAAAGGAAAGTGAAAAAAAAAACTGAGCGAATAAACACAGCCCCAGAGTAAAGTTCAAGCATGTAAATTTGAGATTTCATTCACAGATCGTTGTGGAATAACGTTTCGTTACTTTCACCTAAAATTCACAAACTTTTTGTCAAACTCCGAGCATCCCAGATGGCCATTACCGATTCAATTTCATGGCGGGAAATTTCGATTCTACTCTCGTTCCAATTTTCATTACGAACGAAGGGAGATAAGTAAAAAAGGTCGAGTTGCATGCTCCTCCGACAATCCCCTTCAAACGTATTTTCAACTTAATGAAGTGTAACTCAGAACCGGATGGAACTTAATACTTTGAAAAAAACTTTTTCTGGATAAGTCAGGTTTCATAGCTGTAGACTTGGAATATGGAAAGGGTTCTGTTGAAGAGTCGATCAAACTTTGAAAATTAAGTAGGTTAAATCTGGATGTCAAAAAATCATTGTTTTATCGCGAGTTTTCAATAGTCTCCACCGAATTTTATCATTGCCTCTGATAGTCCAATCTCTCAACGCTTAAATTTATATTCTCCTCTTAAATACCCCACCTCCAACTGTCAGAGCACACGAGTGTCACGTTCGCCAGCTGCGGTGGACATTTTTCCATAATTCGTGAATGTCCAGTAATTAATAAGTGAGAGAGAGAAAAAAAAAGACGAAACTTTTTACTTTTCCATAGCATAGGGCAAAGCAATATATAGTGCTCGGAGTTGGCAAAAAAATGAGGTTAAAAAAAAAGTGCTCTCCACGTTAAACACAATTTTTCAGGATTTGCAGTTGATATTTCACTGTAATAGCCAGCCGGAGGCCCTCCATAAAATCTCATGGAATAACTCTCATTCCAAAGAATTTCACGACAATCCTCATACAAAGAGTTAGCACAACGTAATGTACAAAAAAAAAAATTCATGTAAAAAAGTCGAACTGACAAAGAGCGAACGATGGCGGTATAAATTAGGTGAAATTTAACTCGGTACTGGATTATACGTTTCCATCCTTGACACTGTGACGTAAACCTTGTTGTCTCGAAGCGTGTCAGCCGTGGCAGGAATCTCTTGTTGAGGCCCGCTCACCTCCTCACCGTCTGTTGTATAGCATACGTATTTTTATGTAAAACAGGAGATTACCATTCACAGTACATGTTTCGTTACCGTCAGCAATTTCCCCACGGCAAAGCCCCCCGGTGTCGCCAACACACCTCTCCTCTTTTCCTTCCACCACCCACCACTTTATTTTTCACTCTGTTGTCATTCTCTAACCCCGTCAACCCCTTCAACTCGTCCTTGTCATCGGCCACGTCAACGCTTTGGATCTCAAGTGGGCTTCCAATGGGGTACTCCATAAAAATTGCTGGATCGACATACTGGATCTTTCACGGTGAATTGGCGGCAGTATCCCACACTAGACTCCATTTTTTTTCATCTTTTCTTGGATAGAGTCAACCTATTGGAAGGGTCACTCCATCTTTGTCTGTCTTGTGGACTCTAAAATTGCTTTGTCGTGCACTTTCACTCAAGTGGTGTACATAGATCGTTCCACTGGACACAACGACCCTTTGGTCAACACCCACGGGAAACTATCTATCTGCACTCGACCAAGAAACTTGGCTGAACAACCCATCACGCGTTATCCATGCCAACTTATACTTCCATACCCATCTGCATCTTAATCATCCCATCCAATATCTTCACGAAGTTTCCTCAGTTTCTTGGTACATATTGAATAATGAATTTCATCATTGAGGGGTCGTTGTCGAGGGACTATCCGCAAGTCATTTTTTTCTATCTTCAAAAATCTCCCAATTAGAATCTTCTCCTCGCGAATATTTCCAACTTTCAATCCATGAATCAATCCACCCCCCTAACTCATGTACTAAAACCAAATTGGTTACAGGTCTAAATTACACATGTCATTTGATTTTTTTGTTATTCATGAAATACGCTGCATCACTGATTGATATTTGCACTTTTTATTGACGCAATTCACTATATCGCTGTTCCCCTATCTGTGGGTGCACAACGAGTTTGTTGAATAGTCTATTGTCGGTATGTATTGAATGGATTTGTATTGAAATCTAAATGGGTTAATTAGACACGTAATCCGAAAATAAATTCGTAATCTTCAATCACACCCCAACACCACGTGATAGAATTATAATGAAAATAGTTGACAACATTTTCATTACAAGTTGGAAGGGAGCCCCCCACAGTCTTTCTCTCTTTATCACCCTCTTAGATGGTGAAATCAGAGTTCCCAGCGGCAAAAAAGGCCGAGATAAAAGTACAGCCATGACTTGTTCAAGGGGTGAGATGGATAAGGGTGTAAAAGAGGAATCGGGCTGAGTTGGCGAGAAGCGTCGACACTCATTCCTGTGACGCCAAGGGGCTTCTGCTCACTCGACCCACCACTCCACAACCTGAACCACAAAAGCCAGAACGACTCTTACCATGTCGATGACTCCGCATTATCCATTCAAAGACGTCTAACCCATTGCAAAGAAAGGCGATAATGATTGATATTCGATCGTAACACGTCTGTCTCAATGGTTTGAGATTTTCAATGAAACCGCTTGAATTTTCTCGACCTCATTGATAGTACAGAAAGTATATACCAATGGCAAAATGCAGGAGTACATCCCAGAGAGAATTTTTTAAATGAACTGAGTGGCCATTAACAATGCAGCTAACGTACAGTTCTCCATCGGGAACGGAAAATTTCCTTCAAGTATTTATGTGACTCTCAAGTGAATGCCACAAGGCAAACCCAATGCATCGCAGAGAAGACGCTCAACGATCACCAATTTATCTCGATGATTTTCGCATAAAAGTGGAAAGGCGTATTTACTTTGAAATAGTTTTTCCTATTACTCGTGCACTTCAGCCTGTACCATTTCGATTTCGTTTCACCACAGAAATGTAGTTTGTCTTTTTCCTCCTGATGCTGAGCTCTATTACCGGTAGGACAGATCGATTTGAGGATGGACGAGAGGCAGTTTTCCCAAAGTCTTTATTCTCCACAGATGCTCGCTAACCATGCCAAGAGATTTTTCCGTTTTTCGGTGAAATCTTCTCCCCAGTTCCATTTATTTTCCATCGTTTCACTTCCCTTTTGACTGGTATACTCCATTTTCATTCTACATTAAACATTGGTAACGACAGTCAACATATTTCTCTTCAAGTACTCGTGGTATCCACCGGTTTGGTCCACCGGTGAAAGTTATTCCTCTCATCATGAATTTTTTATCACCATCCGGACTATGCCTAAGGAGCTCCTCCAAAACGGACGTTAAATTCCCTCTCGCGAAATTGCAACGGATGTGGCAATGGGGGTGGACTGAGAAGTTGTTAGGAGATACCAGGGAAATTCGAAAATGTATCTCATTCCATTCCACCAAGACTCTTCAGATTTCGTTGGATCTTTCGGTGTATATTCTTCAAGCTCTTGGCAGCACTGAGTGCTTTCCAATTTCCGGGGGCATAGCAACTCGCGAATGGGCTTCTGCTATCACTTTTCTTTTTGCCATTAACTGCATGAAATATCAGATTACTATCAGTCATCATAATAAATATAGAAACGTGTGGTATAAATATTTAATTATCCTCGTCAAGTCTCCTGCACTCTTGACCAGTTTCTAAAATAATGTGTCAAGACACATCCTTTGATTAACATCTTCAAAAATTGATTGCCCGTTATTTATTAACTTCATAAACAATTCCTCATGGGTTATGGAAACAATAAATGGTGGGAGACACAGCGGCGGGAAATCCCCGCGGAAGTTCTGAATGGATATAACAGCTTCAACAATTGTAACAATACTCTATTGCTGCGTATCGTTTGGTTCCATAGAGAATTTACGCGTTGGGCAACTCGCACTCCTGCTAACTGCGATAAGGAACTTTCAATACTGCAATGTATTCAATGCAACTGCCACTATCCCAGCTCTCAGTTCTATCCTTTCCAACGACTTTGAGCAATTCACAACTTTACTACTCAGCTTTTACACTACTCGAGTTGTGTTTTGAGAGAGTTTCGTCAAGTGAACTTCGTTTTGAATACGTTTTACGATCTACGATAGGTTGAAGTTAGAAATATTGCTCATCAAACGAGTTTAGGTGAATTTCCATAGATTTTCTAGAGTAAGAACTTCAACCGGTACTTCTGCACTCAATTCAGTTCGACGTAATTATCGCGATAATTGATAAATATCCATGATAATATATAATATCTCCAAATTTATGTGGAGCATCATCAAAAGATAATTTCTATTTGATCTCGGGCAGATGCGAAAGTGGATTGCCGATTGAATATATTTTAGAAGATTTAAATTGCTGTTGTCGTGATTGTACCGATTATGTTCCTTAATTAAATAGATTCAATGACTTGCAATGAAGTCTCTTTCTCGTACCGAAAATTAACCCGAACTATCCCGTGCCATGAAGGTTGGACCCGAAATATTTCCGGGTTATAAAATCCGAATCATAAAACCCTAAACCGGGACTTCCCCGGTCTGTCCGGAAGTCACCAAGGACCCGGAAAATTCTCAGTCCATCCACTACCGATCCAATTCGAGTAAATATCCTACTCCTATTTAATGAATAAAAGGCTTCCATTTGGAAGCTGGAGTAAATGGTCCTGAATCTGTTCAGAATTTCCTTTAAACAGAACTCTCTTCCAAATATCTCATGATTCTCCTACGTACATTTCTGCAAAAGATAAATTTTTTCATGCAGAAAAAAATTTGTAATAAGAACCAACAATACTTTAAGAGTAGTACACTCATTGGAACGCACACCAGATTTCAAGTATTCACAATGCAATTCGAGCGCTAAAGAAGCTTGCAATTGTTGAGAATATTCATCTTGGAACATATATTCGTTCAGCCTTTCGAATTATTAATTTCAAACTCAAGGCAGGTGAGTTTGATACAACGTTCCGTGTCCTTTTCTCCTCTAATTCACGGTTCACCGCTCGCATCATTTCGTATTTCTGTGCTCACTCATTCTCTATCGCTCCAGCGATTTCTCTCATTTATGGAGGAAAATTGATCGACAGACATGTCACGAAGTGATGCATATAGTGAAATTATCGAGAGAGAAACTTCCCCCATAATCGTTCAAGTTGTCGAAGTTGTCGAAAGGAAAAGTAAGGAGAGGCACCATTAAATTTCTATTTTTTAATTGACCGGCTCTTTCCAATCGATATTTCTTCTTAATTACATTTAAATGTCCATATAGCTGAATTCAGGATTCATTGTTTGGTATCGATGAAATTGATGGGGCAATAATTATTGTTTCCGGTAGTGATTGTAATTCGGAATTACTGAAAGAATAACCATTTCCTCTGGTGAATCATCGCCTGGAGGTCGGCGAACACTTGGCAGCCAGGTTCGTCCCGATGTTATCACTATACTCCTGACGATCTAGTGAATAGTGCCCTCGGCCAGGTCACATATATGCTTATTCTGGTTTAAGTCCTGGCTTGCTTCCAACTTTCCACCTGTCGAGATCAATATCTCTCGATTTCAGCGTTCCAACCAATACCTCTCAAAAAACTACTGATTTTATTCAACTTTGACTTGATTCGAGGCGAACAACTCCATCGATCGACATCAATCCGAATTTCCAGTTTGAGGTCCGTCGAAAAATTAAATTGAATCACACCAATAGCCAATACAATCCAATTTTTCAACTTCATTTAAAACATGATTTAAACGAAATTATTTTCTGGCGCTTTCTTCAATAAATGTTGTTTCTCGTGTCGTTACTTGTCAGGGCGTTAATATCAAAGGACAATTATTGAATGCCCACGAGAGGCAAATTTTTTCCTTGAAGAAAATGATTTCTGATAAAAAATGTTCCTGATGATGAGGATTTGATTACCATGGCAAATGTCGATGCATCACAAAAAGGATGGCCTCCTTGGAGATCCGGCAAGAAGTTGATGAAAATTTTTGCAGTTAAATGTAAAATTCTTCTCACCTTCAATGTTCTTCTTTTCGGTGATTCTCACCCGCTCTTACTCGTAAAGTCTTGGTCGATGAGGCACTTGGAAGAAATCATCGACGGGCAGCATCTTCAAACGTTTGATACTTATCCGAAGGGGCAAAGGCCTCGCTGAAGTGTTAACGACTGTCAGTCGAAACGATCCCCAATAATTTTCCTGGGTACTTCCACTTCAATTGTAGTTAAAGAATGAATGGGATTATGCACAGTGTCGTAAGTAGGATACGTGAGTGGCTGAAAATTCAAGACATCTCAGACACACTTGAGACTGATTTTTAATCCGATATCATTGAAGCTTTGGATATAAAACGGAGGGAGATCATTTTTACGACCTTAAGCACTCGGAAGCTTTACGACAAAATGGCTCAAGTTCGTGCAACTGAACAAAATTTTATTCTACCATTTACGACATTTATTCACGTTCGAATGAAAATTTCATGTAATTACTGGAGGAATCCGAGCAATCCCGATTTTATTCTATTTTACATACCGTCAATGGTAGATGTTTTGACGTGCTCATTTATCTATTATTTTCTATTAACATTAGTAATACAAATTTATCTTGATTAGCATGCCAATGATCCGATTTCGATCCAGGGCCCCGGCGGTCAGAATTTATAGCGTTCTAAGTCCCCTCGGCAAATTCCGTCCAAAATATTCGAGACATCACCTCTCAACTACAATTTTCCACTAGTTTAACATTCAAGTAAATCCACAATAAGAGAAATCCATTGAAAAATTACTCTATCAGATAATGATTATTTATCTTCCGAGTTTTGTAAATGAATTCTCTGTACATGTATGTAATCTGTACATGTATAATCGTCTGATCGGCGGTGAAATTGGGAGATGGGTGGGGTTGCAACAAAAATGTTAGAGCATTAAAAGATGAACACTTGGGAGAATGCATGATGCTCGTTGATGGGTTGTTATGAAGGAAGCTCAGTCTCGAATTTCCGTAATGGAACAAAATTAAATGGAGGATGCAGGAGTGTACTGTTGTGTGTATAAGCATGCAGAAGCACAGTCCTTGAGTTTGCTGCGTATACACACGACAAAGCGGCTTCTCTTTGCTCCGGACGATGTGTGTCTAGGCGAGCGTGAATGCCGGTAATACCTGGGGAAAAGCGCCTGGGACCGAGTCCTTGGAGCATTTATTATGCACAGCTCCATTCCCTGCAATATTACCCTCATTCCCGTACCTGCATTTCGTGCATTTCCAAAATCTGCTTGATTGTAGGTGAAAGTCTCCATGTAATTGCTCTAGGTGGCGTAACGTTTATTTCAATTCTGCCTGATTCTCAAGCATGACTATAAATTAATGATTTCGCTGAACATTAACAGATATCTTTTGCTCGCACTTGTCTTCCGCCGTTTGTTAACTTCTCAGTATTTATATAGTTTTCGCTGCATGAGAGTTTCTATGAGATCCAACGATGCAATAACTCAATTACTTTCAATTAAAACTTCATCTCTGATGTATTTAGTGCGACATTCAGGTGAAACTTCAGTCAGAGTTTACATTTTGATTTATTTATCCTGGCAATTTCCTCAGTTTCAAAACCTTATGAGTTGTGGTACACAGTTTGTTAAGTAATACTCACAGCCTTCAATCAGCCTGATGAGTCGTTCAATATTGACGTGACTAAATTCACCCAGTGGCTCCTCGTCGAGACATTCTAACGATGACATACGCATAAGTAAACAGTACTGATTATTCTCAATTCAGATATTTCCGTCGTAATCAAGTTGTGATTGTCTTGTTTGATATGATCACCTGGTGAAAATAATTTGACAATCTCTGTGCGGTTTAATTTAAGATGAGATCGAGATAAGTTTGATAAAGAGCGTAATGAAACGGGTGTTCCGATTCTCATGAGGTAATTTCATTATGCCGGTTTATTAAATTGTCGTCTGCGGGGATGTGTGATACAACGATTACTACGGTGCGCTTATCAGCGTGCAATCAAAGACTAGGGGCGAAACTCAACCGGTGCACACCACCAACTTTCCGTAAAGGGACAACTCGATAAACTTTGCAATCGACACCAGTCATCGATCCCACAAGGTTTCACAGTTACGGATACTGATAATTCAATTCTCCAGTTACGCCCTGGCGTGAAAATATCAATTTGCGACATCAATTATTATTATCGTCAAATTATTATGATTCTACTGCAACTTTGCGCAACAAACTCGTTCAACTTGATTACCGCACTCCAAATCCGCATCCCTCTCCAAATTGATTAATAATCTGGTTCAATACGAGTGGCTTCCAACGGTCTTGAAAGACGAAAAAACGTAAATTCCCTGTAATCTTCATAAACTGCGAGCGGCAACCAGTTGATTGAACATATTCGACTTGAAGAATGAGAAAGTTCTCTGACCATTCCGCCAAACATGAAGATACCAATGGAAGATGGTGCACATCTTTATGACGTTCAAATATATTTTGTCACATTGTGCGTAATGAAATCATTTACAGACCAATGAATTTTCCCCAGTGGCAAACCAAAGTTGGTTAGTTCAATGTGGTATAGAGACAACGGTGCTGGTAATGGGGGGCACGAGTGTATGGAGTGCTTTTACCTCTGGGAAAACTACTGTGAATGTGCATGCATACCCACAGATGCGGAGGGTGGTTTTGGTATTGCCGCGAGGGTGTATACCATGGGGTTGCCGCACGTTTGACGCTGTATACGTATGACATAGATGAAGTCACAAACAAGACCTCCAAGCAGAGAGTACAGCACTCTGAATGCAAACGCGTTGTAATAAACATACATCCATTCTCCCTTTTTTTCCTCAAGTTTCGTCAAATTTTCGGATGGATTAGCACAATGCATATATTTGAATTTCGTGTTCCGCTGGTTGAAATGCCGGGAAAAATTGACGAATATGTGACAAAATATTTGACACGTAAATAAAACGTTCAGCGAAAATGAAAATAAAAATGAAAGGCCCATTTTGCTATCGCATATCTGAACCCTTTGGTCCTTTGGTCCAAATAATTATTCAATTACTGCGGCGATGATTCATTGGAGTCTTTATGAGTGATCGATACTTAACTTGCCTAAAATTGCAAGTGAGGCATGTGTCCTCTCGAGGGTTGAATAAACGACAAATTGGTGGTGAACGAGCTCACGGTGAAGCACTAACGAACGCTCATTTACAGCTAACGTAAAAGGTAAAGAGCAAGTCGACAGACGAGCCATCTAATCGTGAGTATCGCAAGAGAGATGGAGAATTAGTCGTCGACGCGGTAAGACACACCAGGAGCCGTACATCGGCAAATTTCAACAAAACTTTGACCGTAAAGACACCCTAATTCGATTATAAATGGTGGCCATTACCGACACGAGGGATCGCTGGGAGGTTGTACTGGATGTAGTAATTTCAACCTATTATAAGGTGCATAATCTTCTTACGGGGAGCCAATAAAAAACTTCCGCCGGTTGGTTAAACTCTGTTATTAATTCCAAAATTTACACGTAAAAATAGAGGACGGCTAGGGAAGTTTCAGTCAAAGATTGTGAAACTCGTGTAATCCCGCTAATCTATCAAATGTCATTAATTCATAAAGACATTTTCTAATTCGTTAAATAGTTGTCTAAACTGGAAGCACTCTCGTAATTATATTTATGTAATTCAATTTGCGGGTTAATTTGGAAGATACTGCATGGGCCCTGCACGTGATGTAAACAAAGCAAGGTTTACCGTCACTCACTGTAAATAAAATCAGATAGAGTACCTGTGGAAATTAATCCGCTGACTAATTACATCGAGGCTATTTTATGGCTAACGTGCAGCATATAGATGGGAAGTGGGCGGAAAAATCTAATTAATTAAATACTTTCGGGTTTCAAGAACGGTCAATATTGTACATACGGGCTGAAAAACTCGTGAATTTCACAATTAAACTACAGGCATAGAGGGAAATTCATTGAATGAAGCAGCTTTTATTTTAGCAAGTGGTTTCATAATTCAATCTTTTTCAGTCTATTATTACAAAAAGATTATTTTTCCTTTTGATTTTTCGTGCTTTTCTGTAGTCTATTAATTGATATCAAGAATTAATCAATAATAGCAATCGGAACTTCTTCCTGTATCCGAATCGTTTCTGGTCTGTGAAGTCGTATGTTGACGATCATACTGGTTGATTGGAGCTCGACGAACGTGAGCTGCAATCACTGAAGCCTTCTGGGTCCGCTTATTAAAGAGCAGCTATTTCTTATCCGCAATATAAGATAGAGGATATTGAATTCGATGCGTTGAATCAAATCCGGGATTACGACCGCAGCTCCAACTTTGGAGATGTTGGTACTCGGTACAGAGGGAAAATGGATGAGATGAGGATGAGAGAGAATCAAACAGAGAAATCGAAGAGACGTGGAAAGCGATGGGAGGGCTATACCCACACTCAGTTGTGGAAGAATAATTGTAAATAATTTCGATGTCACTGACCTTCATCACTTCAATCCTCCAAGAAATAATTTATGATGTGTGTCTCTCATGTTGACATCGACACGTCAGCGCGACACTTGATCTCCAGTGAACAGCTCATCGCTTCCTCACCTCATCACCTCTTCACCTCCTCAGCTAGTCAGTACAAATGGAAATGGAATTGTCAATCAGCGGTGTACATTGGATGAGAGAAAAGCAGTGCAAATAATTCAATAACTTACTCTGACAAAACGTAAACTGATTTCCACTGAGAGGGTGGCCGCTGGCAAAAGTCATGAAGAATCAGGATAAGCTACGCCCAGTCCACAATACGATGAAGCTCATGTCGCTCGTTTGTGTCCAGATAATTCGGTTTCATCTGACGTTGGGTAACCATGGAGAACTAGCAATATAGGGGTACGGTGAACGGCGTATTATAGGAACAATGTTATTAAATTTGTCGAGGTTGTCCCCTGGTAATGGCAGTATTTGATTCTCTCTTCCTTTTCCGTTCTTCCGTGGCAGTGGTACATGATTGAAAAAGGTATATACAGGTTTCAACTCTCCGTACTCTATCGTGAGATTGACGGGACATACGTGCCTTGGCTTTGGTACAATTAATGGCTATGAATCGTGTGTGCAATCCGTATAAGAGCAATCAGTGTCAATCTACTGACATCAATTCTTGAAGTGGAGATAATGAGTCGAATTGAAAATTTAGTCATTACTGTTCGATTTCTTAATTAATACGTTAATGAGTTGCATGTATGCCAACAATTAATGTAAATTCGGAGCCGGTAATTTTTCTAGTTCCAGTAAATGAAGAGTATTTGCAGGCGAAAAGTTATTTATTCGTTGAGTTATTTGACTTTCTTTAAAAACTTTTCCTTTCATTTGGTCAGAGTTAAGAATAAATGAGTGACATTCAACATAATGAGGTAATGAATCCTCCAGAGAACTCGTTAATCTCATTCTTTATATTTGCCTTCAAGTTTTTATGGATAAGTCGGCAGAACAATACCACTCTGAAGTCCTCCACTTGAAAGGTGAAATGAAATAGCATTCTCACGTTGAGAAATAATAGTTCTGTACATGGTTTGAAGTGCTAAATTCCGCCGAATCTGTAGGAGATGTTTTGGAGAACAAAGTTTTCTCATTTTCCGGGCAGATCGTTTAGAGAAATGTTCTTTTTTTATCTTCATCCTCTCTCCCAATTACGGAACAATTACCAACCAATCTGAGGCAGAAATTACAAACTTGTGTATTTATTTATGAATTTAATTAAACTGGTTATAATGGATGGAATAGAACAGTTCATTCAGGAGCTCTGGACAAGATTAAGAATTCATGAAAGATTATACACCGCGATGAAGTGGTAATTCGGTCTAGGGTATGGCATATTATCTTCGTTGAGTATCACGTAATATACGTTTGAGTAGTAGCCTAATGAGAGTTTTATGTATTTTCGAGAATTGCACTCTCATACGAAATCAGGAGAAATTAATACAAGAATTATTAGTCCACCATCAGTCAAGTACCCCGCAGGTCTGACTAAATAACAGCAAACAATGTAATTCTGCCCTGTAATGTGAATGGGAGACATTCTCGTTGAAATTTCAAACTGCCGATATTATTCTCCTTACGATTTTAATACCAGGAATCAAGTCAATCAAGTTTTCAAATGGCTAATTCCTCTGATTCTCTCTCTTTTATTCCTATGACGAATCTAAACGTTATTTTTCCATTATTTAAAAAAAAAAGTTGATATCCAAAAATTCTCAAGATTTTAACTACATTCTGTAAGTTCGATTGAATCCGCCGTTTGTTCTTTAACTTGTTTTCGGATTATATAGTGACATAAAGGTAATTAAACCGTCAAAGAAGTTAATATGTATTCTGGTGAGCATGCGCATACACTCAATGCCATACAGTCTTTTAACAGCGAGATAATCCAGGCCGATCCGGATGCAAAGCTGTTAATACTTTTTAACCCAAAGCTACAATCCTGGATTGAAATGAACTGTAAATTATGAATTTTAAGCCATAGCTGAAAAAGGATGTAATGGTCGCGGTTAAAATCTCCAAACCACTTTGTCGATTCTAGCTCTCGAAATAGTTATAATCACTTTCTGACTCTCATGTAAATTCGTGTAAAATGTTAAAGTGCTCAATCCCTGGTACTTTTTACGCTGTCAAAATTATTTGACGAAAATTCTGAAATTCTCATTCTCTTACCAGATTTATTCTAGACAGATGGATATAATTCTTCGCATTACAATCTGCGGTATAGATCGAGGAGAATTATATTCATGAAACAGTTAGTCTATTGAGCCTGGTTGTATTCACAGAACAGAGTATAGGCACGCAATTGACCGCATGTCGCTCTAATGAGGATTTGTGCCAGTGTACATGTACCAACGTACCATGAGCTTGCGAGCCATTGGAGCTGGGTAAACAAGTAGATAATGGCTCAAGGTGAAATACAACTCCGAGGGAATCGAAAAGAAAACAGAAGCATTACTCTAACCGGTGATTCCAAATTTACCGTCAACCAAAAGTTCGACAAATACAGGAAACATCTTCGACTCAGTCCCTCCAAAACTTGCACTAGATACTATTTCCATCCTTCGGTCTCTTGAATTATTCAAAATATATTCCAAAAGGAATTGACACTCAAGTTTCCTATTTCAATTTTTCAAACATAATCTTTCGACTAATCACCATTCTATAACCCTTTTTTAAATTTCATCAAATTGCGGACATCAGTGTCAGGTGGCATTTGAGTTGAGATAACATCTCTACTAAAGCCAATTCAATAACTTGATGATATTAATAAAATTAACAGCAATAAATGGACATCCAACAGCAAACGTTAGGGAAAACTTTGTCTTGCGCATATTTGAGGAGTCTATATGTAAAAGACATGGGATTAGAGTGCAGAACTGCTGTGTCTCCGCAGGGAGTTTTACCCCCTTTTCTCCCTCAGAAAGCCTTTACATAATTACATTGACGGTTCCTCGAGTTCAGATGACGGGGCAAAGGGAAGGATGAGGTGGCACCAAAATTGAATCTCGTGAATTTCACCGAAGACGATATGAAGCTCTCCTTCCGTTCCTCGCTAGTTTCACGCCTTCGTCGGCGTCGTATTTTCAGTCAAACACTTGAACACTTTCTCTGTTGACTCCTCCAATGCACTTAAACACTCACACACAAGTGCAAAAGTTCAATGGTGGAATTTAGTGTCTAGCAAGTTTTCTGTATGATAGCTGTACAGGTATATTTTGTCCGGGAAACTTTGCTGTTTGAATTCACTAGGTGCAAAGTGGAAAATTTACGTTTATTCAATTCGAGTGACTATTTAAGTTTAGGAAGATTTATCTTATTTCATACGGGAAAGTTTTTCGGTTTATCCTAATTCCACAGAAAGTTGAAGTCAACTTTTATTAGACGCTATCATTTATCGGATATTTTCACGGGTGTGCGGAGGCTCAGAATGGAAAATCTCAAGGAAATATTGAACATTTTCTCTATTCAAAGGCTTACTTTCATCATCTCAATTATTAATCCAGATGATGAGTCCCTTCATTAAAACTTACCACATATTTCGATGAAGGTTTATGTGGTTGGGACTCTATTATCATGGAGCATGTTCAAAACTCATTAGTATAACAGACAATCATCCCGGAATAATTCGACGGAGATAAATTCATGCAGAAAGTGACGAATTGCTGGTGACAACAGTTCAAGACGTAATGACATTTCCCTGCCTCCATGTGGAGACAGCAGTGCTAGATTAGTTCTCTGTTTAGTCTCACTTCCGGGGTCTAACCTCACGGTTACCACAACATGTCAGAGAGGTCTTCATAATCCACAATATTTATCATACAAATATACATTGATATATCACATCACGTGAAGTATACGAATGACCTTGTCCTACTGTGCAGGTGATATAATTAATAAACGGTTTTGAGGAAGTACCGGAAACATTAAACGAAATTTGCTCGGAATATGAGAAAATATTTCTCTAAAAAACTGCAATATATTTCATAACTGAATTAAAGTTTGCGCAAAGTACAGAAGGGGTCGAAAATCTTGACTGATGACCATCTGTGATTATCCGGTATTAACTTACCCTCCGCCACTAAATGTTTCTCATGACATACCAATCGCTCAACTTCCCTGACAAGTCCATGACGGAAGATCACCAATTCCCTGGCGAAAAAGACAAACAGCCCAAGAATCTAATATTTACTTCATTCCCAGCAGTTTCAGTACCTTATAAATCTCCCCTGAGAAATCTGCCAGAGCGCGTGGTTAGTGTGTTTCGAAAATATAAAAGTTTATCAAATCCTGTTTTCTCTTTCTCCCCGAAGATGAAAACAATTCTCTTTTTCAATTTGAAAAATCCACCTCAACTAGAATTGTTTACTATTCAATGAAGATGCATCCATTCCCTCCAATCATCGTTTCATCTCCGAATTGATTCAGAATTCTCACTCGATACTTTCCTTTTCCCCACAATTTTAGAATCCACTGATAACAACTGCAATTTCTGTAGCCCTCTTCATTCATTTCCACACTCTCCATTAAATCTCGAATATCCAAAGTAAATAGTCAATACTCGAACGTGTGATTCCCGGAGGTTTCCATCTTTCTGGTCAGCTAAGAGCGAAAAAAAAAAACAGCTAAACAAAACAAATTGTTATGAGGACGAGGGAGAGAAAGTCGAAGTAATCGAAAAACGGGAGGTTTATCTATCGAGTTGAATAGAGATTACTAAAGGTCCTTCAATTCCGAATGGGAAGGCTAGAGTTTTCAGGATAGATGAAGCTAAAACATAAGGGAAGCTCCAGAGTGCCTGCAGATCCGCTCTAAATTTACAGGATATTTGTCCGATGGTAGAAATCGCGGGTAGAAGGGAAGCGGCAAAATTGTTTCTTCTGTGTTGATCGAGGATTGAGTATATACATAGTGAATACATACTATTGTGAAATAGGGGTAAGGATGAGTGGTGAGGGGATGAAAGTGTGTATCGTCGACCCAATTTTGGTGCAGACTGATTCAGAGCACAGGGTAGAGTCGGATGTGTTTCCATTGGAGTTGAATCCTCTCGATGTGGGTGGATTCACCAGAGGGGGTGGTACAACTTTTAACCCACGGGGAAAGGGAGGGACAAGTTTTAACCCACTGCAGAGGTAGCGATGCAAAGCCGCGATCCAAGTTGAAATCTCGTGAACTCGATCATTGTCTGGATTATCGATCGTCAGCTGGGCTACGAATTATAGCTTCCTATATATAGTATAACCATTCATCAATCTGCCTCCCATTGCGACCGCTACACGTACCACTCCTACTTCACTTCATCCCCTCCTCTGGGAGTTTCGCCCATTCATATTATCCACCTCTGGGAATTCACGAATTCTCGGGACCATTTCATTCTGACTGTGAGTATCAAGAGTTTATGAGTTTGACGTGATGAGACAGATTTTTTGCCAAATTCATAACCTTGATACAATATTGTTAGAACACTGGTTGCTTTTCCTGCAGGAATTAAAGTCAACTGCATACAGGAATTAAATAAATGAAAATGGTGAAAGTTGGGAATATGTCAGGACTAGTCATGATAATTCAGATAAAAATTATGAAACCCCCCAGAAACATTTCGTGACTTTAGACAAAAATTTCGTTTCGTAAAATTTCTTACAACCACATGTCGCTCCGGAATTACGGAAAAGACACGTAATTTTGATTGAATATTTCTCTCTATATAATCACTTAATTCATGTACTTTAATAGTGATTTATTGTCGAGAGGACTTTATCTTGAATAACACCGTATTCAATGAATTATACATATTTGTACACCGCCGAAACATTAATTACTGAAACCACCCTGGGAGTTGGTGACTAAAACTCGACTTGGCAAGGTACATCAACCAGCATAGATTGTACTACAATTTCACTCAGTGCACCTCAGCTATCTTACCCCCTTCCACTGGCTCTTCCCCAGTGGTATTCACTTCTCTTGAAATATAATCAGTTTCTCGCACGGACGATTATATCCCATTGTTGGATTCCACGAGACTCCTGTTACCACCGTAATGCCCAGTAGTACCACCAAAAAGCTCCTCCATGAAGGAAACACCCAGCAAAATAACTAAGATCTACGTTCGGGTTAGGACGGTAGAATAATTCAAGTGAGACTAGGAATTTTTATTAAACTCGAACGAGTCGGTTGACCCCGAATTAATGGAGATTTAATTACCATCGAAGGATGGGTGTAGTGGGGAATGGAATGGAACAAGTGAATCAATTAAAGAATGTAATCCGAGCTACAAAAATGGTCTTCAATTAAATGAACTCCTTCGGGGTGAATCGATGATTGAGAAAAATGCTAAATTTTTTATTTAAATCAGTTTACTACTTTACTGATGCCCCATAGAGCAGGTCAGACATTTTTATCTCAATCGGTGAACTTGAAATGAAGGAATATGGTCTGTGGAATTTTTTGTGGAATTTTAACCCACCAGTTGCAATTAAAAACAGCCGCCGGACAATACCGTTGCCCCCTCAATTGTCGAATAAATTCAATGACTCGTGAAACAATAGGCAACTAGAAAATAAAAAAAAAACGGAAAACCGAGAATTCCGGTAAATCGAAAAGAGATTGAATTTCGTGATGGGGTTTGGGTGCGGTCTGGTCAGACTGCGCCCGCGGCATTTTCCGATCTTCGAAAAAAAAAAAAACGTCATGTAAAAAATAGAATTGACCCTTGGACAATTTGACTCAATTCAATCCCTCATACTGTCTCTTCCTATCGAGTTGGAGATAAGGATTTTATTTTCTACTTCAATCTTCCGAATATTCCATTTAGAACTATGAGGTTTTACAATCGTAGCCACATGAAGTTATTTTATATGAGACTCGCCTGTCCGGGGAATTTAATTTTCCCTCCTATTTTTTTTCCGATAGGATGGACTCAATCCTCTTTCAATTTTTTTCCGAAATGATCCAAGTAGCTTTACAATTCTCATTTTATATTCATCTTTTATTGAAATCAACGAACGAATAAAAAGGAAGAGATCGTGGCGAAAAGTAGAACAAACACAAAAAAAAAAACAATACTTTAGCATGAAATACTGCCGAAATATTCTATTTTTCTAAAAAAATTTATTTTTTAATGGAGTCATTGCATTTTTTATTGAAATTCCAGGACAATTTCGAAAAGTCAAAATAAATTTGTCGATGCATTTTTCTCCATATTTTTACATATTAAATATTACGCGGAAATAATTTCCATACGATATGTTAATTCTTCAAATTTAGCAACATACACTATTAAGTTGAGTTTGATTCAGGAATGACACAAAGATGTTCCTAAGAATTCTCTCTATAAATAGAACTACAATGAATATTAAATAGGATTAAAAGGAAAGGAGTTTGTCCCACCCCTTTACGCATATTGCATGCCAAGACGTTCATCAAAATAAACCCACCCTGGCACGTTGATTGTCTCCCTCGTGTTTCACCTGGCTCATGTAAAATATAGCAAAAGCAGTAATGAAAAGAATGAGAAAGTACAACCAACAGGGATGATAGAAATTAATCCTCAGTAACTGAATTTCATTCTCATTAGAAAAGCATCTTCCAATTTACTCGTACGATTTTTCTTTTCTCTCCGCGATTACTGGGAAATAACGACAGTAGAGAAAATAATAATAATAAAATGAGGAAAAAAAGAGGATAAAGAAAGGAAGGAGGAGCTATAGTCCGGACTCCTTGGCAAAAGAATCCGAAGGTCCGAGTGAAGGTACAGACTCACAATTAACTTAATTGGCCTCTACCCACAGCTTTTTTTCCCCCTTTTTTTCATGAGCTACCTTCACCAGGGCTTTTATCGGTCTCGTAAAATAGAGTAAAATTTTACTCGCATAAATAGAAATGTAAAGTTGTCTTACTCGCAAAAGTAGAAATGGTACGAAAAATTTTATAAAGTGATATCTGTATCAGTGCAATAGTAATATTCAAGTTGTGGGGTACAAAGACGGAATAATAAGAGTTTCAATGCCGTAAAATTTTGTTAATTTGGAAAGTAACTCGACGAAGAGGGGCGGGGGAACTTTTCGAGGTATTTTATCGCTTGTCGCATTTAGTATCGCCACAAATCTCGCATTTGTTATAGACTTAAGTGTTAAATTTGATGTCGTTACAGCTAAAAACTTCCGTCAACTTACGGCCATTGTTCAAACTTGTCTGACATAATCCCATCAGTTTTACCGGTACTAACATTTTTATTTTTTCCACACTATATGCCACGAGCACGTGTAAGGCAGATGCCATTAAAAAATTTCACCGGAAATTGCTGGTCCATTTTCAAAATTCTTATCATATTTGCGTTTCACTGGCATTTCAAGGAATTTCGCACAGAAACTAATAAATTTTCTTTTCTCTTTCATTACAAGTACCCGTAATTTTCCGTAAAATAAAATACCCCTTGAAATACCACGAATTTTTCCTGTACAAATTGAATAATTGCTCCGAAGAATCTTGATAAAATGGTCTGGACAGCGCAGTAAAACGCACGAGTAGTTTAATTTTTCTTCTAATCCCAGGGAGAGTTGCGGATTTTACTGGCAAACTAGATGACAAAAATTCGTGCACTCCACTAGATTTAATGGAGAATTGCGTCATATTCAGTCTCCTAAATCCCCGAGGTAATAAACTCTACCGGTTGGAACACTAGTTTTTATTATACAACAGGCGAATTTTTCCGGTTCTTTGACATTGAATACTTCACTGAATAGAACACAAAAATTTTTTACGCGATGTCACCGAAATCTTTCTCTTTTCATCACTATTATATTCCGTTAGCAATTTACCGCGTTTCATCTTCATCAGTGCTAATGACTTGAACGTGGCTATGGACAGTCAGTTACATGAAGACAAATTTCATTCTCCTCTAACTACAAACCACTCTAGAACAAAAATAGAACAGAGAAAAATAGAGGAGGGAGATGGAGACTTTGCCGACGGTAAATCTTTTCTACTTCCGGTCTCGTTAAGTTCAAATGAAACTTAACGGCAACAAGATACCTCCATCTCCTTCGGATGAAATTTTTACGAGGAATTTGTGAATTTTTTTCGTAACCCCTGGTGGCCATAAACAACCGTGAAGAGTGGCTAAAGATTCATGCTATCGTTATTAATGTTGAAATAAATATTACTGAGGAACAAAATTGATTATAAATAAAATTTCAAGCATCTCTGCTTAGACACATTCCGTTCTATTTCTGTTCTGTACACCAGCATTCATCAATTCCATTCAATCCGCTGAAAATATTTTTAAATCCCTTCGAACTATGAACATTGAATCCGTAATTAACACCAATTTTTCAGGAATTAACTTCAGAAGTTATAAAAATTGATATTGAATATTTATTAATCATTGGCCGTTGTTATTACAAATTTAATGAATCATACAGTCGGAATGGAATGATATTTGTCAGAATTAAATGGTGTATGATAATTTGATAATTGGATGTCGCTAGCAATATTGACAATTACTGCATATGCCCCAATTAATAATTGTTAAGTGCCCTAACAGCGTATAGATATAATATATTGGCAATGTACAGAATAATATATAGAATAGCTCTTGTTTCATCATCAAAACGAGAGCAAGTAGAATAACTCGATGTGTAATCGGATGCATACCTGACATGACGAATACAACCCATCCCCATACAACCCATTCCCCACCAGGACTAAGTTTCGATCCTCTGAGCCGTTTCTCATTTAACTTTGGGGTGCCAGGTAATGAGCAATTGCGCCACCACAAAAACCGGAGTTTCTTAACAAAAAATTCACCGCAAAGTTTTTTTTAGCCAATCTAATCAGGTTGTTCTGCACGAAGAAAAAATACTTGAATTTAATATATTCTATACTTAATTCAAGGATTTATTAACATTTCGCCTATTTTCTATATTTTTATTTTCTAAACTTTTATGAATTCCCCAAAAAGTTTTATAAAATACGCGTCATCGCCAATGCATTCTTCAAAAGAGTCTTATTTAAAATATTATTGTGACATTCAACATCTGTAGAATCAGTGATATTTTTTGGATCTAGCGTTCGCCTGAAAAGTTGGCTATATATTTCGGCCACAAATTTCGGTGGCCAGTTTCCAAAAAAAAAATTCATTTACCCTCAAAGAAACATTTACACTATGCAATATAAGTCCGGGATCCTCAGCCACTTCCTTTTTCCATCGAGTGATGCGAGTCTATAAACCCTTGTAATAAAATTTTACTTTTACGAACGTCAGCCCAAGTAATAAATTTTTAATTTCCCTGGGTACTAGATCAAACACTTTTTACGATTTTCATATCGAAGTCTCCACCAATTAATACCAAGACCTCTTCAATTCTAATTGCATTTATTATGTGATCGGAGAATTCATTGAAAAACTAGGGAAAACCATGCAATTAAGAATTTACAGGTACAATCAAAAAAAAAGTTTATGATCTTTGCTATAATTCGTTGTACTTATCGCAATTAATTTTTTATTAATATTTCAATACGTTAATTACTGCAAGTAATATCCACGGAAAATTATTGTTGTATTTGATTCTACGAATAAATATTATGTTGTTTAACAAAATGAATGAAAAAAAATTTTATCGTTAAGAAATTTCAGAATATTTATTTCAATCCAATACAACTTATTTTTCTGGAGAATTACTGGGATTTCTGTTTCGCTCAACATAAATATTCACTTAGTACATAAAGTTGAAAGTTGAAAATTTGTACTAACTCGTTTAATAACCTGCTGGAGAATTACTGGAGGATCTACCATGATCCATTCTTCATTATTATTTTCCGAAAAAGAAATGACGATTCGTCTCCCCCTTCCTAAGCCAGATCATCATCTTCTTTAATAGGATAATAAAATGAACTATTAGATTGATCTTTATTGAGCAATAAGCTCAGAGAATTATGAATTACATAGTATAAACTGGGTAATAAGCTCACTTTATGAGAGAATATGTACCTGACAAATGGTGTATCTGTCATCTGTTTCAAGACTAACGAACCATTATTCAATTAAACATAGTATTAACATTTATCCCGTTAAATAGTTTATTGCAGTTTCAGTCAACGGTTTTACACGGAGAGAAAAATAGTGGAAAAAGTACATGAAAAATTACATAATATTGAAATGCGTGAAGGCTCCTGCGGCAATTAGATTTACTCGGCAAAAGTGCAAATTTTCGTTGCGTACTGAATATTCTGTATTCGTGGCAAAAAATGACTGACCCCCATAATAAGATCAACATCAACGTTAAATTTACGTTTCATTTTCACCTAAAACCGTAATTTAATCTCACTAGTAATATTATTTGTCTCCAAACAAACCCTTTGCTCAATTCCATCCGAAATTGAAAAAAAAAATAGGTCACCACTCCGGTATACTTTCGATTGCACGCTCTGAAAAGCCCAAAACCACGGAACCGGTTGATTAAAAATACCGAAAAAAAATAAAAATCAGATTCGCGGACAAACAGACGGGAATAAAAAGAAATCCGTAGACTTTCCAATGAAATAAATTCCACAGAGGCTTCACTTCATTATCATGGGCCATAGCAATTGAATTCGCTGTGCCCTGAGTACAATGTCCAATAGGATAAGACGATTGCAATTTCCTCGATGCGAATTGTTTCCAACAACCAGCAGAACAATGAGAACTCAGTGAAAAACATTAGTCAAATGAATGAGCCAAATCATCGAGTGGGAGAGGAAAATTGAAACTCGGGGGGGTGAATTCCCCGGAGTAGGTATATACCAGTCCGGCCGATTTAATTCGGGAATCTGGAAAGACGCCACGTCCTCCGTATTTTCCGACTTTATAACGGCCAAGGGGAATTAATAATCCAGGGCTCGGCGTCGAGTCCCACGAGAAGAGGGAAAATAAAGGGGGAAAAAAGGTAGATATAGGGATGATGCAGAGGGTTCGGGGAAAAGTGCCTCTGCAGTTCCGCACGAGCGCTGGGCCATGAAGAAGCAAAACTCTAGGACCCAGAGAGTGCAAGAGGGAATCGCCAACGAGGGAATCAACTTAACCACCCCCCTCAATACTCCTCTCTCTTCAACTCCAGCGATTTACTCAAGCCGTCCTACTATTTTCTTTCCTTCCACCCTCAATTTTTCTTTCTCACATCCGGCCGCCAATTCCTCGTGGAACCTACGACCAAAACGTTACTCGTATAAACTTTAAGACCGATACAAAATGTCACATTGTACATGTAGTGTAAGGCATCCATCGGGGGCTCACCATTGGGGTTTCCGTACCTGAATTTATCATTTGAATGTATTATTCTTTCGCGGTTTTCAGTAGAAATGATCTACGCCCCATTGGCCACTCGCGAGACAAAATATCGGGATTAAGGGAAAATAGGACAAAAGAAATTCTATTCAATGCTCTTTATTTGTGATTTGTAGTCTCGAAAGTTTCGAGAATGCTTTTTTATTTGAAGAAGTATGAAAATTTTGGGAACCATACTTCCCTAGTAAAAATGAAATTATTAATATTTTATATTTCATTTAAATGGATTGCTTTTATTATTAATGCAATTAATCGGGAATTAATGAAAAATCGAGGGATTTGTCGTATTATGAAATTGAGAATTTCCACTGATTTTCCTGGCAGATTAAAACTTTGAAATTCCGCGATTTTTCAAAATTTTAGTGAAAAAAGAAAATTATAAAAATTTCCAATCAAGTATTTTTCATGGTATATCCTGCATATACTGCAGGCTTCAAACATTTTTCATAGTATATCCTGGAAGATACTTCACTTGTAGACTGATAATTTTTCAAGGGAATAAAAAATTCACATCGGAGCGATAAACGAGGCGCTTTAGGACCAAATAGGAAAGGATGATTAACCGTTAAAGCTGTGGTATACGAAGCGATATAAAATCGAGAATGAGTGTAGAATTCGCGTGCAATGCGATACTTACACATGAACAAAAAAAAAAAAACGATATCTCCGGCCGGAATCGCCTTCACACGGATCTCTCCTGATTCCCGAAGGATCGTTTCCGTTATTGGCAAAAATGAAATTACCTCGGTGGTTTTCGATAC
>NW_011887759.1:460395-492389 GCF_000806365.1 Fopius arisanus
CAACGTTTCATTTTTCTTGCCATCAGGGGCTCGTTTGCATTTTTTTTTCCGGAAGAAGGTAGAACACGTTTGTAAAAAAATCAGCCCGTAAATATGCAGTATGAAGGGCAAAGAGAGCGGTAAATCTGCGGGCATATATTTGAATAAATTTAACCACGTGTATAATTTAAAACCTGATTCTGCTTGAGATGAGGGTTAATCGATTACGAAGGAATTTCGCTTGCCAGCAGCAGAGCACCGATTTACCTCACATCATATCAAAGGTGAAATTCACATTTCATCTCGCCGTCCAATTTACCTCTAAAGAAAATCACCTCTGGCCAAATATTGACGAAAACATAAAATTTCCGTGCTTTCCACCCGGAATGGATGCCCTTGCTCCACCAAAAGCCTTTATTCTCACTCCATTCCAGGTAGAATGGAAAAATTCCGTGAGTAAAAGAGACGAACAAAGTGGTATCGCATTTATTCTCAAAGTTCATCGATTCTCTAGTTCTTCAAAGTGATAGAATCACCTGGAAATTCAACTCCAATGAACCAACATTTTTTATTTCACTGTTACAGGAACTGATGACGAAAAACAACCGTCGAAATTGGCGTCGGCTGTTGGTTGGCGGACTGATAGCAATCTTAGTGCTTGCACTGCTGATCACAGCGATTATTTTACTCACGAGTAGTCCAAATTCTCCAAATGCCCCGACACCTACTGCATCTAAAATTACTCTCGATGACTGGCTCTTCGGATCCTTGACCACCAAACCCTTCAATGGAACCTGGATAAATGGTGAGTTTGACAAAAATTTATATTTCCTCCAGGTTAATAGACTTGTGACAACCGAACACTGAAAACCTCATCGACATTTCGCGTATATTTATTATTTCCATCTTGTGATAGTGGAAAACACAAATTTTTATGAGAGTCAGAAAAATGGAGAGGATTTTACCGCGCAATTTAAACTCACTGCGCATTTTATCGTTTTTTCTAATATTCAATCAACTTATTCCTCTCACGTATCTATCTCAACAGTGGATCATGAGGAACTCACTGCAAGTAGTATAACCCATTTGTGGCCAGCCATCGGAGTTATTTCAGTTGCCCTCTATACTTTCAAGATTTCCCGTTGTAATACCCGAAAACCTCAAAAAATTATCGGATATATCTCGGAAGAGGGAGAAATTCCCATTTTCTATAAAAAATCGTAAATTTCTTGAAATTAATTGGAATTCAAATAATTTCCATATTCCCGATTAGAATAATCTCAATAATTTCCAAATCTCAGTATTCACACTAAGCAATCAACTCATCAAAATAAAAACCACGTAAATAATTCGTTACCAAATTACCATAGAGTCCAGCAACTAAATTCAATGAAGCCCTCCGGAAATTTAATTGAAAATAACGTGGCAAATTACACCGGGAATCCTTCCATTAAACAAATCCGTGAGAAACCGGCAGTGCATTGTCGTGTGGTTTGTCGGTAGCGGTTTATACCCTAATCCGCTCTCACCGGGATTCTCCAGTGATGCGAACCCTACAACACCCCCAATCCACCCCCTTTTTCTCACCACCCCCTTTTCAATGGAGACAGAAATACCGATTTCAAACGCACCAGTCGTTTGCAGTCACGACACATATGGCCCTTCTCACCACTATTTGGCAACTCAATAATTTCCCAACTAATGAAATTTTCCAATGCACGTTGTTCGCTCTATCCCATTTGCATCATCAAATAGTTCATTCTAATGCAATCGGTCTGCATGTTTTCATCGTTTCCTTCAGAATATAAAATAATTTATCAGCGATTAGAGTAAAATAACGGAATCGCATTGAGATTAATTTAAAATTACTGGACTGATCGTTGAAATAGTCTTACCAATTAGGGGCTGTCGGTGGTTTGGGAGGGAGGGGGGGAGGGGGAGAGGTATTAGGCGAAGGATGAAGGGGTAAGAAGTTGGGGAAAGTGTACCGTTAGCTTTTGCAGTTATAGTGGTGGAAAACGAAGTAGTGGAATGGGAATAATGGGGTTGATAAAATTCCGCTTTGGCATGGACAAAACTTTCTTGAGATTAAAATCTTTTCTAAAGTATTTTTCACACCCAACTGCCTTCATTATTCACTCCGGTTTGTTTTCTTCCTGTTTCTACCTTTCATTTGATCTTTTTTTTCTCCATCTCGAGTAACACTTAAATCCCTTCAGAATACCCGGAAGAATATCCTTTATTTCATCCCTCGGGCTGAGTCTTTCTCTCTCTTTTAATCACTACAAATTTATGTGGTGATTATGAGAGACGGAGGTGCGGAAAAAAATAATGAGACTTTGGTTGGAAATTTTTTCTATCCCCGTCGAATAGTTGAGTGATAAAAAAAAGTGTCGTTTGAAGTGCGAAGATATCGACATGTTGGAGAAAAAAAATATCAGCTGGAGTTACCAATTGTACGCGGGTGTTGGAGCGTCACAAGCTAACGACCGCATTCCGTAGGTTCCACACTTGCAAAGTTTTCGGGATAACGATCGGGGATAAAATACGGTTCTCCCAATTTTGTGAAAACAGTCCGGGGAGAGGCTTTATCCGAGATTCTGAGGGCATTGGGAAAACGTAGTGACTCCCGTGGGATGAACCATTCTCCCAAACAAACTCATGCGCTTACAGTGGTGAGATATATACCCTTTCCCGATTTCACCGGACGCTTGTTTCCGGGTGGATGTGAATGAGGAATAAAAGAAAGAAAAGGTTACCCCAGCTATTCCTCTTTTTTCACTTCCGTCTGGTGTTGAGATCATTGCTATTCTTCCGGGATGTGACTATGAGTAAAGGTTACTTTCAATTTGTCCACCATTTCATTTCATTCATATCAATTCAACATTTCTCATTCCCTTATTTTTTTTCTCAACTATAACCATTCCTTTCCTTTTTTCTAGTCATCATATGGGGACAACAAAATTTTACCAACAAAATTCAACAAACGTTGACAATTTCAAAAGTACAAGGAAATTAATTAAAGATTCATAATTATTCATGAATTTGCATCTGCTGTCATTATTTTCATGGTTCAATTATTGTCCAGTAGAAATTCATTTTTGTGATGTGTGCCACAAATACTTCATGTAGAACAAAAGAAATTAGCATATTAATTATCACGAATTCGGAGTCAATCCGCAAAAATTTGAATTCTCCAATTAATGTCATGACATTCAGTGTAGCCAATTTATTTCCTCTTTCATCACCCAACGATCCATTTCCAATTCATCTGGCGTGATAAAAAATTATGCAGCTCGATCATTGAAATTGAAGGGAGAACTTTTATACGATGAAATTCAAACCATTGGCTTTTTTTTTCGCAATAGCAATCGAACAGCTGCAACCCGATAGCGTTTTCCCGCTGTTAACCTCATAACGTCAATGCCATCGACTCGCGCTTTTGTGAATCGAAAAAATATAAATATTGAAAAGTGTAAAAAATGATATATTGAACACACAGGGGTACGTGATTTATTGCTTCAGCTGAAATTCGTTTTTCACCGGAAATCTTCCATTATCATATGATGCAACTCTTTTACCATTATTTTATCCCTTCCGTTAGACACTTTTTTTTCACGAATGAATTTTTTTCCCCACATTGTTTCTCCTCGTTAAATTTTCAAAGACAAGTGAAATATTATTCGAATTTATCATTCAGAGTAATAGTAAGAATAACAGAAACAATGAAAAATCGGATAAACAGTTGGTGAAAAAAAAATGTTGTACTATCGTACATCCCCGTTTCCCTCAGTTTCTTTCCACCAACAAACAATTGATTATGTGTCGAGGAAAAAAAAATATCAATAGCAATGAAATCAAGCGAACTGGATGCCCAATTGAACTTACTCGATACTCAATCGCTGCCCTTTTTGTACTCTCGGTTCCACTCTTTTATATCGTTTCCCAATGTTGTCGTTCTAGTCCTATAATCTGATTTCGATTTTCTCAGAATCGAGCGATAAAATAAATAACACTGATTCGAAAACAACGATAATGCGAGTTTAAAAATTTTATTGATATTCATATATATTTATATACGAAATCGACTGACTTCGAGTGTTCGCGTATCGATTGCAGTTCGATTTATTTAAGAGAATGAAAAAATAACATCTTCATGCAATTCAATCTCTTTTCCTACTCGAATCGTTTTTTGATTCTGTAAATGTGGAGAATAAGTTGGAGGAAAAAATGTAAAACCTTTTTATAGAGAGAGAAGTCATACATTGAAGAGTCGGCAAATATTGGAAGTATTGACGATCGTTACAGACAGCAGTGGTACAATCCACTTTGCTCGGTGCAATTATCTCCTCGAATACGATGTTCGTACATACAACCGGAACTATCACTCACGACGTTTTCAATTGCTCAAACTTCTTCATTTTTCCACTTGACAATATCAGCGGTGAAATGGAATGACAGACGCAACCTGGATTTTTCCGAAAATGGAGTTTTGACGTATGTCAAGTAGTAAATAGCGTGAGAGATGTCTGTAACAGGGGATGTAAGTGGTATTTAATTTCATGCTGCACAATGAAAATAGGTTACACCTCATTCCAACAGCTGAGAGCAATTGCCGTTTGAAAATCGATGCGCAACGATTGAAATTATTGAATTTTACGCAATCCCAGTAATTAGCAACAAAGATATAACACAAAACGATAATCAAATATTTTTCCGCAGGCAAACCCATTGGCTTCACCAATTATAAATTGACGATTTAGTCCCATCGATAAATATTCAATATTTACCCACCAGTGTATCAACTCATTAAGTATTCACGCATCGAGTAACTTCCCGTCAATGCAAAATTATGCATATAAGCGCATTATCGACTAATTCGGCAAAATTGCTAATTTTACGAATTGAGGATTAATGCGATTACTCAAATAATCATTATAAAAATCATTCAATCTCCAGGGTCTAGGCCGAGGTCATCAATTTCTCCGCGATTGATCGATTCAAGCTATACTTGGACTGATTAAAGTAGCGTAAATATTTCTCATTACAATTTCAAATAAATTGTAAACTATTCAAGTTTATTTCACTCTGAATCGTAATTTAATTTGCTGTTAATGGAAAATTACAAATATTCAATGGATCAGATTGGTAATTCGGATGTTATGAGTTCAAGATTAGGATAGCGATTCCCGAGGTAAAATCAAGTAGTAAAAGAAAGTAGCCCGTGGTTCTGCATATTCTCTCTACTTGGTCTATGAATTGTAAATCTCTTTCGGGTGACCGAAACCGAACCAACCCTGATTAAGTCTGATGTTCTGGTAAAATTGTTTTCTATATTGAGTGAACCTCATCAAAGTTGACTGGTGCACAATAATATTTAAAATGGCCGATTAAATATTCTTTTGAGCACCGGCAGCTCTTGATCCACGTCGCGCTGGGTGGGATGTTTGGGGGGAAATAAAATTTCTCTAAAAATGATTATGTCTCAGCTGACATTCCGCTGAGCTACAGGTAAATCCAATATTTCTTGGTGTGCGTTCGGAGTGTCGAGTACTTGATGAGAAGTTGATCGGATTATTAGCTCTCGCGGACTGGTAATCATCACTACCACAGCGACAAACTCTGTTCAACTTTTCGCAGTCTCCCACGGATAATCGACGGTGAGGGCCGACATCCTGTCATGGCTAAGGGCGGATGAGCGGTTCGAGCATTGGGGAATTAACTTTCCTTCGCGTTGCTCATTTCACAATTTGATCGATCCGTGATCATCCTAGTGCCGATGGGGTCAATAAGAATTAATAACTTTAGACACTCCATCGAGGATGACATCATGTCCAATAGTTTTTGAGAGGAATCGGAAAAGCCTCAATGTGTCCCATTCGCACAAAAGTTTGTCATGAATTAAACAAAAAAAGAAATGTCATGGATTCTTAACGATTAATTTTCAAGACAATAACACAGAATGCCACATTCAGATTAAAAATCCTGGAGTTTTCCCATTTTTTTTCATCAATTATTTGGAATAATGGAACTAGAATTTCCGTTGACAATCGGGTTTTGGAAAAGCCTGAAGCAGAGAGTGTCGAACCAGCCTTTCGTTTTCTCATGAAAAATCAACAAAAGACTCCAACAAAATAAGAAAGACTAATTCGTTTATCATTGGGAAAACCCCCGTTCCGAAAAGAGGGATGTGACAACTAACGGATTACAGTGTTTCCCCCGCAACGAGATAATCGAAGATTCCCAAAGCTTTCATCTTTTCCAATGGAGACCCCAAGACAAAGCATTAGGCTAGGAAAAATGACAAAGTGAATTCGGTAACGTTAAATGATCAATTTGTAAGACGTGACAGAATTCTCACAGATAAGAAAAGGGAAGAACGCAATTTCCCGCAGCAATGGCGGTGGTCAGCAATTTATTTTCCGACTTATTTTCTTCTGCTTCCTCACAGCCGTATGAAGCCCACATTTTCCGGCTTGATAGACAACTCTGGAAAAAGCGTCAGACAATATTGCCCGATCCGTGAATTCCACCGACAAAGACATCTTGATCTCATTCATGAGAGAAACAAGTAAATGAGGGACAGCAGAGCAATTTGTCAGGACAATTCATTCACCTTTCGCCTTTCGCAAGCCGTATATTGTGTACCTCAATGCCCTATTGCCTTCCTGGAAGGATATAGTATATACTTGATATCCATGAATATACACGGAGGATTATGGAACGCACCGTGACAACGGGTGAGGATTGAGGGAGTGGTAGGAGAAGGGTAATTTGATATCATGCACAGGACGTCGGTTATGGCCTATTCTCCCTCTATCGCCTCGATAATATATAGCTTTAACGATCTACCTTGGTAATCTTACACGGTGACGAAATGAGCTCCCTCTTAGAGACGAGACCCCACACACTCACAGAAACAATACCAGATAACACCTCTCTTATAACCCACATGCAAAAATTCAAAATTATATTAAATTTGCTACATTTGGAAAAGTCCATGCGTTCCCCATCTGTCCTGCGTCCCTCATAACAAGAAAATTATTCATAACTCCACAAATATTATGTACATAATTTCCATGTTTTTCCATATACAGTAAAATGCCGCTATAGTGACACCTCTCCTCAATTTCTTTTTCCACGTATTTTTCGGCTGCCCCACTCTACTATACGCAACGGTCGCAGCGAGCACGTGGTGGGGGTATAGTTGCATGTAATCGGATTCCCCGATTCCGCTTCCCCTACAGCCCCGTGCATCCCCCTATAGCGGGATTTTGCGGTAATTTCGGTCTACAGTTTCCCTGGCAGTCGGTTAGTTCTCATTTAAAATTTTTCCGCCGATTGATTCAATGCATAAATCACATAAATCACGAAATTATTCATGAATTGCTTTGCAACGACTATTTTATAATTTTACCCTGTTTACATATGCTACCCACAGTGAAATGTGTACTGTCGCGTGGCCCTCGATTTTATTTAAAAACTTAATAATTAAACAAAAATAATTATTGCAAAAAATGAAAAAAAAAATTGTATTCTCCAAAAATAGCCTTTACTTCCTAAAAATCCAGTGATAAGTCGAATGAATTACTGAATTTCCACGACTTATTTAATCCTTCGAATTTCATTCTTTCCATGCAGAAATCCGCGGAGATCTCGATAAAACTATAGCAGTCGAAATTCTATCAACTGTTGTGCGAAATCTGTGACCGATATCCTAACACATTCATTGTTCAATAATTTCCGGTGGACGTAACAAAAATGTTGCCGACATTGTCTATTCTGAGCGTCGGAAACTACAGTGGGACAATGCACAGGTGCTTGACAGCAATAAACGGTGGCACCCGGAAATGACACGTTGTACCGTATCCACAGACAGATACAAAACAAGGGGATGCGTAAACCCTTCCAGTCGAATGGAGATTGAAATTTCGCGTACACACGATGACGGCGGGTGGAGATCACTCCGAATGATACAAACACTTGGTCGAGTGTGTCACTCTCGCGGTAATATCCGGATAGATATACGAAACGAAAATGGCCCATGTGTGAATCGATTTATCCATTCACCATTGTATTTTATGGATGTTTAGTTGATGGTGCCAATAAATTCAATTAGTGGTAGTTGTTCCATCCTCACACCTCCCAGGCATTTCTCTCGGCAACACGTGCTTATTATCAATTTCCGAATCAGCGTCGAATTATTTTCATTTTTTTCGCGGATATTGTTTCGCATTTTTATTTTTACTGAGCATTTATTTTTATTTCAGATGATCAGATCCTGTACAGGGATGAACCTGGAAATTTGATGGTTTACAGCATTGAAAATGCTTCAGCGCGAGTATTAATGCCGACTTCGCAGCCTGTGAGTATTATACAGATCCAATAATGTTCACTCAGTTGTATTTTTTGAATCCTTTTAAATTTCGTTTTATTTTCTTCAAAATTTTTCAAATGGCTTTTTTTTATATGTTGAATTTTGGTATTTTGGAATTTTACAATCAATTTTGTCGATTACAATCCACGAAACAATTTGTTTTTTATTCAGACATTACTCATCCTTTCTAAAAAAGTAATGTCAACGCATCCTTTATTTTATTGAATCGACGTGGATGTTTGGAAAACCTATAATTTTTCATTACAATAGAAAATGCTTACAGTCAGAAACAAATTGAGGTACACCCAACAATTTCCATCTCGTTTGAATTTTTTAATTCTCGTTTTCCCCGAGTTCTCAAAGTTTCCTACAAATTGTATGAATCCATTGATATTTAACCGAAATTTTGTGATTGCGTAAAAACCACATTCTCTCAAAAATTCCATTTATTCAAAATGCAAATTATCAATCAACAATTCATTCACATACGCCCCAGTCTCTCCATAGCTAGGCCGACATTCAAGTAATAATGCAATTTTCAATTAAAAAATTCCTCGTCATCTCGATGAAACTAAGATGCACCAATTTGCTATCACAACAGTTTGGCAGCCCTATAACTAAATATTTCGCAATAATTATCGACTAATTTCTCTGACTATCAGCAGATGGACATTTGAAAAGACTAAACCGCTACAAGATATTAAATTATTCATACCCTGACTTTTCCCTAACCCTCGGAGATTCCGTCATTCTCTGATAAATGCTCTATTAAAAAACCAATCACTCAACAAATTGAATGCATCAACAGGCGATCAGTTCTAAAAGATCCCTTCACCCTCTTGAATTTTTTCCCACCAACAAATCCACAAAATATACCGATAATGTTCAATTAAAACGAGTCAGCTCTCAGCACAGCGTCACCACCCCTTAATCTCCATTTTACCGATAAATAACTCGAGATTCATTCCACGAGATGCCGTATGGTGTGGGCTAATTAGTGCCGCAAGGCAAGCCGCGAACGTTAATTTCTCCGTGGACGGACCGAAACGACCGACATGACCCCGGTGCATGTACACATATACAAATTTCGGATACGTGTGTATGGAAGCTGGGGAAATCATCCGCGGAACAAGGTGTGCTAATAAAAAGCTCAGTGCAATGGTGCGAGAGGAGTAGATTGGTGGGATGAGTGAATATGGGGGGTTAGACGGTAACACGAGAGAGGGTGAATGTCGAGGAGAATCGAATTAATCGAACTTCACCACCGCCAACCAGACTGGAGAGACTAGTCGATTTTGCCTTAATTAGCGAGGAAAAAAAACCAACAGCAAGAAAGCGTAATGGGATTATTTTTCACAGTAGCTGTCTTTTTATTTCAAAACCCCTTTTTTTTTTTCACCAACTTTTACCTCTAAAAACCATTTCAATGCTAGCTCCTGGAAAAAATGACAGTTTATACTTGCTAGTGGGTTTTTTTCATTTCCCCAATGGATGTTCAACCGCACAATTTCCACTCGTGGTAATTAGTTTTTTTTGTCAAATTTTCAGGCACTCAGCTCGAGTTTTGATCATCAGCTGTCGCCGGATGGGAATTATCTGCTGTTGGCGTCGAATTATCAGAAGGTGAGTACTTAATGCAGAGGTTCAAGTGTCTTGGTGGGGCGGGGGGTGGTTTGATGAGGGACCTGATGTGAATTCAGGTGCAGATGAGGCCTGAGGGGCCTTCCTAGAGAGATCTGTCAGGTGAAAGGTTAATGAAGTTCTGAAGAAGTTAAATTGTGTTATTTCTTCGGAACACACGATCTGACCCCATCAGGCTAATATGATCCTAATTCCATTTCGGTCTCGGATAGGGATATTACGGATAACCATCATAATAGGGATTAACGACAAGAATTAATCGTATTTTAATTGGAATTGAATTCGGATTCCGCAATTTGATCTTCAAATTTAACCGATCGGAGTGATATTTTCCTCCTACAATTCCAAGTGAATTCCATGCTGTTTACATACGCTACCCGCAGGGCAATTCTAAGTAAAAGAAACTTGAAATTTTTCACTTCCATCTCCTCGAAATTCAACCCCATGTTCTTCTGAATATTCCGGAAATTTATTTAATTATTCCATGAAGTTGTAATTTCCTGGGCGATACAATTATCAGATGGAGATGAACGCAGAAGCGAGAATGGATGAGTAAAAAGTGGTATTTTGATTGAAGACAGTTCCCTCGTCAATTCAAATCAGTGCAACTTTTTGGATTCAACTCTCAGAGTGATGCCTCAAGCTCTGATTTGAATTCCCGCTCACATTAATTTTATGCTGCAAAATGAAAGAGGCGATGAATGCAGTTACAACCAGAGGAAAAAACGAGACCATTGGCTCATGGGGATTGTTGCCTAATGGTTATGCGAGTCGGTTGTCCATTCTAAGGGGGTGATGACGATATTTGCATACGAATGAGACAACCCGACGCAGAATGGTTGAGGTTTACGTGGAATACAATAGAGCGTGATTGCACAAGGGGAAAGGCCAACGCAATGCTGATTGCGCGTTGAAGCTAGAGGTAACCTTCATCGATGACAGAATGAACCCCACCACGAATGCAAGGTCAGGAGATCGAAGATTGAACCTGGGGGCCTATTCTCGACACTTTGGAATGTAAACCGTGACCGAATATTTGGCATTCCCTTGAGAATGCTGATTCGTTAAACACTTCCCCATACGAATGTGATTCACAGACAAATCGACAACATTCATTAACGGATTTGTCATTAGGCTAATCTTGCGATTCTCATCCACGAATCTCTAGAATACTTCGTATGGGAATAAGATTCGCGTGGGAAAATGAAATTGTGGAAGTGTGGCCTTCGCACTTTCATTGATTCCATCGATATTGGATCGTTCAGGTCACACACGCTCATTTATTCATTCATCGATCTGTTTTACGTCTTAATTCTCTTTTGCTTTTGATTAATTACTAAAAAGCACATGGTACAAATGGACAAATTAAACCGTGAAAATTTGAGGAATAATTTCTCTGAATTAATTACCATTACTACGTGACGTGGAAGACTTTCTCATATTAACCCGTAATTATTGCAAGACATTGCCCATTCCTGAATTGGAGTTGAACGTTAGGAACCCGGAGATTTATGAGAAGACTTGTGGATTCTTTTCTCCACAGATTATGAAATTTGAGAGGAGCGAGGAGTTGGTTTGGGCAGTTGAAGGGTTCTTATAGAAGAAAGGAAAGTTAGTAGGTGCAGGTGTAGACAGTCAGTCATCCAGAGAGTTTGGTTTCAAGATCCTTTTGACGATTAGACGTTGACGGTAATGTAGATCATCCCCTTTGATTGAGAGATATTGGGTTTCACCGAAACTTCACTGTTCTCTGGATTCATCCACATTCATGAAGCCCCAGGACTTGTCTATTTCTTTGGAGGTATGGAAAGTGGCCCGAAGATGAGAGTCGAAAGCCCACACATCATGCCATACAATAGTTTCTCCTTTGCATGTCGTAAACAATCATGTATCAACTCTAGAGTTCGCCTGTCACATTGCTCCACAGTAAAATCCAACCATCGGATTGCATACGTTATCGCAGTCCAACTTAACTGTTGTCTGTTGCTATTTATGGAGGCGATCTGGCTGGCGCCAAAATTCTCAGTAACGTCCAGCGCCGTTGCATTGAAAGGAAACTCCACAGCATCCCTTTCATCGGATGGTTGGGATTGCAATCACTGCCTAGTCCACTGTCCATGTGCTCGGGTCCCTAGTCGAATTTACATTGCCAGCATTGTAAACACTTGCTCTGTGAAATTTCATCAATTCCTCATTAATCAAAGGATTCATTAGGCTCCCAAAAATCCCACAATTGAGGGTACCAATTCCACTCTCAATTTCGGGAATAATTCACCTCAGGTATCAGTCGTAATTTCATATTCTGGTGAACATCAAATGTTATGTCTCTTGAATCTACCAACGAATTTACCGATCTTCGTAATTTCCCTCAATTCTGCTCAACAACTCGCGAAATTTTAATTTTTTCGACATTGTTATCGCATAATTCCCATTTATAAACGAACATAGAGCGCTATGTGAGGCCCTAACTTTTCGATGATTGATCCGATGGGCATGCGATATCATCCCTTCAGCCCGTTTCCACAAAATGCCAAATTGTGTTTATTTTTCTTCAATCCTTTGATCTACCAAGCGACTGAACCACTGACCACTGCTCTTTTCACATTATTCCGTTGAACGGCATCACTCGGATGAAAAAGGTTAGAGATATTTTTGAGAATATAGGGGAAGAGTCCTTTTCACAGAGCTTTTAACGCTGCAGGGTGCGCATTGAGTGGACGCTCCTTGATCGCAATGTGAAAAGTATTCATCGGACAAGACCAAAAGGGAGTGCTACAGGGTGAGGGGGGGCTGAGGGGGCATTGAATTAATATCTCACGAATTTTTCGAGTCCCCGGGCTAGGGCATATCCGGGTCAGAAATCAGATATCCGGAAGGGCGTAGCCACTATGAACCTCGTGCGCAGGATTGCGGACAGAGTGAGAGCTGAATTTGCGCAAACCCACACTAACTTTATGTATTCGTGAGTCAGGGAACGTATTACGGGGGGACTATATTGATAGCAAGGGTAGTTCAACGCACGTGTTCGACGAGATCGTTGCATTAATCGAGCATTCGCCATGAATATTGTTCCATGAATCGCGACAGCTTACAACCCTCCTACTTTTATCGAAAAAGTTGGTGGTTCTTACCGCAAGTAGGGAGAACAAAAAATGCAGACCATGTATTTTAGAATGCATCTTTTGTGGAGAAAGTCAAAATTTGTTCTGATCGTTCGTTCGTCCGGCGTTCGAAGGGATGACTTGATTCTGGGTTTAGCTGACTTTTAGCCGAGCTTTTAGGATGCGCCGTCAAAGCATTGGTATTGGAATTTTTTTCCATAATGCTCGGATAAAAATTATAGAATTAAAATACATAATAATGGCATTGAAATCATTCTGACAATTTTCATTATTTCAGTGGTTAAAATCTGCTTTTGCAGAATGAATTGCGATAATGGGGCAATTTTTGTTTGTAAACGCATTCGAACTGAATTACTCCACTGAGATAAATTTATAAATTGTTTGCGTATTCATTCGACCGAAACATGGGCAATGTTGGTTAATTATAAATTTTTCAGAAAAATGATAATCTTGTAAAGGGCATGATATTCCTGGTGTTGTTCCTTTTCCATTTTCAATTTACATTCATTCTCAATTTACCAAAATTCACCAGTACCCGAATGAAAATTAATTAAAAAAGCCGTAACTTCTTTTCATTGTTTTTTAGTACAGTTAATTTAGATTTTAAACAATTACCATTAATTATTTCGACCATTGTTTCAAACTTTCCGATTCGTTTTAATTAAATGAGCAGTTCTGTTGTCAATTCGATGTGTATTGCACGGACAGTAATAATGAAAAAGCGGCAATGTTTATATAATTCTCTAATTACTCAATAACGTTTAAAACATAAACTGAGATTTATCGATTCTATTTGCCCATAATAACCGTAAAATTAAATTAAAAAATAAAAGCGAAACTGTTTTAGTGATCGGTACATTTAATTGTATGACATTTTAAATCCATTTTTCTCCTCCCCATCAATGCTTAATTATATCTGCACTACCCTCAATTATCGCATGAATTCAATATAATTAAATTTAAACATTTCCATGAGATTAATAACAATGAATCACATCTACAAGGAAAACTTTCTAGTTTTTAATTGGATTGCATTTAAAAACATCACAGGCATTGACGTGAAATCTATTCTCTCTCGTTGTTTTCGTTTCATTTCCGTTCCCCATTTTTTCCATTGACCGAACGAGAGAAAAAATGTTTTGATTAATCTGCTAATGGATCGCGAGTTTCGAATAGGAACTCGAATGATCCGATGAGAATCATGACTCTTTCACTTTGAATCCCTCAATCAGAATTACCAATCAATGATTGTCCGTTTAATGACAGTGAATAGACTCCCGGTAAAAGTTTAATTTAATAATCCATAATTCACCTCCAATTTTAAACTCGAAATATCGATTCATACCGATAACGAAAATAATGGATTAACACAGAAAATCCAATTATCACGTTCATTTGGAGTCCCAAAAATAATTGATAAATGAATTTAATATTTTTATAATTAATTTATTTTTAAATAAAAATACGATGTTAGAGGATAGGATCCAAAGATTATAGAGTACTCTGAACCCATTGGAATCAATTCACAATGAACGCCGCGTAGTACAATCCATATCTACCCATATATTGCATGATGCAGGAGATTCGGGACGCAATGACCATTTTGCGAAATGATCTGTCGATTAATTCCGTTTATCAAACGTCTGGTGATTATTCAGACTGTCTAAATGGAAGGCGTTTGTTAAGCCCTCAGCTGAATTACACTGATCGGCCGTCCCTGTTTCGGATATTTCGGCCCGGATTAATTCGGAGAGTCAAATATTCCATTAGTCTTCTGTTCATACGATATGAACCCAGTACTTGACGTTTCTATTCTATTATTATTGAATATATATAATAATATATTATATATCTTCTAAAAAATATGGAATATAAGCGTGAAATATTATGTCAATAAAATAATGGTCGCAACGATAAATATGTGACACTTTTGGTTACACCTTGATTTTTTTAGAAGGGACTTGAACTAAAAAATAAACTAAAAATTATCTTTTTAGTTGGACATCCTGAAAAATACAATAAATTCTTAATAATTTTTACCGTTTCCCATGTGGATTAAAAGTGGTACGTTCTTTAATTTGTTTCATCTGAAGGTTCGAGTTATCTTCATTCGTTGTCAATTATCAACTCATATCAATCTCACATTGCCCAGAATTTTATTCAGCAAAACCCAACACTCCGTATGATTATTGATGCATTGAAAATTCCAACTCTCGCTGAAAATTCCTCAGAAGCAAGCGACAAGATATCATGATTCAGATGTATAAGTAGCACCGATACATTTTCACTCGATGTATTATTTTCTCAAGTCGGGGGTAAATGGTGAATGGATTGGGAATACAGTGAGCATTGTAGGGAAACCGGAAACGATGGTACGGAACAACGCCTCGGCATGTGTCACTGCATGAATCCCAACAAAAGTACGAGCGCGTTTTGTACGTACACAAGTGACAATGGTTCCTCGCATTCGTATTTCAGATACGAGTTTTGACATTGCTGTGTGGTTTTTGTAAGGTAACACAATCATTGTCATTTGTGATTATCGATTCAGCGCTCACCAATAACCGAATATTCGTCCAACTTTTTCGCTTTTACGACTCGTAGAATGGAAAAATAATTGTCATCCATTATTTCGTCGTCCTCACGAACAATGGAAAATATAGTCGTCTCTTCTTAATATTTTATAACCCTCGGGGCTATCACTCTGACATGTCTCTGTGTAGCAAACATTGACGACGAAAATTCTGGGATATATAGAGACTGAATCGCTTTCCACTGAGTTCCTCCTTGCTATGCGGGTTATCTGTTCGTGCAAGTCTGCCAATATCCTACTTGCTGGATCTCACTTCGAGAACTCAATTTTCGTCAATATTTAATCTCAACTCTTTGAATTTTGCAAGAGCCGGAAAATGTGGATTCAAAAAAATCATGCTTAGAGCTTAAAACAGGGACCTGAAGTTTGTCAAATTCTTCAACTACAACTTTCCTGAATTCCCATTAAAAAAAAATCCCCCAAAAGCCAAAACCGAAAACCAAAAAAGGGCCAAGGGCCGGTTCCCCAAAGTTTAACCAAAAACCGCCAATTTAAAAAAAAAACCAAGTGTTAAATTGTACAACACATTCTCAGCAATTCGAGTGATTCAAGCCGTTGTCATTTCGTTATCATACCACAGTTGGAGATTTTTAGTCAATTTTCAGCAGTACAAGAAATGCCACGTACAGTTTTATCTGCTCGATGGCCACATACATATCCACACCACTTTGGGAATACTTGCATAGACGGGATGCACTTAACCAGCGGTTAATCGCAAATGACTTTACCAGCCGTTATTGCCAGCACTCTAGCACGGTTTCTGGTATCTGTATATAGTGAAACCGCGACGTGAATAACAGTGAGTAGCTGCGTAGTGCCACCACCAACGACTGCAGATTGCGGCACGATATCAGCTACTACGCGGCAAGAGTGGAAGGGAATTTAACGCATCGGCAAATCCCCTTAAAGTACCAGAAATGTCCTTCGCAAGTTCAATTGTCTACAGCATTCATGAGTGTATCTATGCCAATAGTGTCATTACATGATCAGACCTGACCTGATTGTCCACCACCACCAGCGCGAGGTGTTGCATCGCAACTGGTCCTTCAATTCCTCTTACTCAAGCCCGGAGGCTAAAGTGCAGGACATTCTGCGCTAATTCGCCACTCAAATTAGTGTTACATGATCAATTCAGTTGACACTTCTTCGAATCTATCTGTATCAGGTACGAATTCGTTAGACCTGCACTTTGGCAAGATTACACTTGAAATTACAAGTGAAAAAATTGCAACTGGAGAACAACGAGAACGTGTTGTACAACTTCTGTTGAATTCTTTACTGACTGATCAGTTAATTTAAAAAAATGCAATTCAGGCAATTCCCAATTGATGAACTCAAAATGAAAACTGGAAATTAAATCAATAATTCGAGGAGCTCGAATTTTCAAAAATCTCCGGTTCATTAATAAACGTATTAAAAACTTGTGAATGCAAATTGAAGGGCGAAGGCAAGCAAATGTTTCGTTAAGAAGCAATATTTCACATTTCATAATCCAAATTAATCTGGGAATAAAAATGGATTTAAACGCTTGAGAAGTTTTCCCGTATTTTAAATTTTATGTAACGCTCAGAAAACTAATATTTACGCTGCTATCAAAATGAATTATGCGACGGTTAAATTAAATTTTGAAAGTACGGTCGATCTTCTCAGTTCCGCGAGTACTCAAGAACGGGGATACCTTGTTATTGTATCTGAGGCGCTGAATATCGAGAGCATTCGATCATTTTCGATAGACAAGCAATGAGAACGTCTATGAATAATTCAGAAATAAAGAGGAATGAATGAATTTGTCTTCAAATCAGTTTCGAGATGATATTTCAGACTTCCACAGTTATTTGCATCGTTAATCGATAAATAATTAATAAAAATAGTAATTCCTCATTCATTTAATTTTTTTATGATCCCAAACGACGCAATGTCTGCCATACCAAAATACTGAATACCGCGATCAATGGTTCTGCGTGCGAAATCGACAGGAAACTGGATCCTGCGGGCGACCGCATTTGATTCTGGCCATGCAAAAGCCACATTCAGTCGGACCCCACATACATCGACATGAATTACGATATAGATTTACGTCAAGTATTCAAGGATAGAATTGTGAGTGAAATGGACAAGCAGCTGGGATTGGCACTTTTTATTCCCAAGAAAAAAATACTTCTTTCAATAGATTTGGAATATCTTCTTGGCTTCAACTATTTGTATACTTAATTTACTCGAGAATTTTTTGATTCATGGATAATGCCTGCATACGATAAAGAAAAGTTATTTCTTTTTCAATTCAATAGCTTCTTCAATTTAATGTCATCATATTCTTTTATGAAAAGTTCACATAACACGAGTACTAATGAAACACGAGGAGATAGTCATTCCTCGGGGTGATCACATTGTTCTTGAACTTTTATCGTCCAATCTGTACCATCCTTACATTGTAAGGGTAAAGCTTCGCACCAATGACTCCCATTTCGTCACATCGAATGTGATGAAACCGATATGTGTCTTCAGACTTTGATGTAACCATCTCATCCACGATCACACAGAAAGTTGATTATCCTCAAATACTTCCACTCGATTGCCTCCAATTAGTCAAATTGATTTCGAATCTCGAACAACTCCAAGAAATGGAAATTACATTTCGGCCATTGTCTACACGATTTCCATCATATCTCTTATTGAGCAATCCAATCGGAAGCTGTGCCCTAAACATTTCATGGTGGAATTCTATTCACGAACAACCTCCCCCACTTACTCCAACAATTTAGTGATCCCGAGTGGATGGTCAGTTGAAGAATTTGACCTTTATCCTTCGCTTTCCTGTCTTTCTGAGTGTCATTCCCCAAAAGGGTCTAGGATTTTCATGAGTGTCAATTGTACGGTGATACGACGGTTTAGAGTTTACGGCCTTATATAATAAACCCGGGTAATGCGGCTATCTGAAGGGAAAGAGGTCACGGTGGATGATTCGCCATGAACATTTGATTATGATTAGCAGTCATTTTCTCAGAGTTTCAACGATTGCGGGGAATTTGAACAGCTTTCGAGACTTATGCGTTCCAAATAATCGAATATGTATCTTTTTATGAGCCACCTAATTGGAAACTACCTAAACAGCTCACTGCCCGATTTCATCCAAACCGCACTTCCCTACGCACTTAAACTATTTGATAATCCTAAAGCTGCTCTTGAGCATCAAATGAGGTCAACCAACTTGAGAATTTCACGGTTAGTACTTGGCACTCGGTTTTGAGTTTGTCCGAATCGTATCCATCAAGGGGTTGCGATAATTATCGTTTCCACAAGAGATCACTGCGGATTATGCTACGATCCTCTAATGATGGACAGCTGCCAGTTAATCTCTCTATGTGACAGTGACAGTAACGTGAGCCACAACAATTGAAGTGATATTTTCTCATTACACACAGAAAACACTGCCCTTAAAATCTGAGATTTAGAGCGTAATTTACGGCATTCCAGCTCGTAATTTATGTTTGCAAACACGTAATATACGGGATCAGAAATCCTGTAAATTACGTTCTAAATCTCGTGTTTTAAGTATAGTAATTTCGGTGTGTACGTACATGATTTCTGTCACATGTGCTGTGAACGGTTCAATTACAAGCCATAACGTGGACACTCGTGGATACTGACTTACCGGATTGAATTTAATTGAGGGTTTCAATTATTTGATTATCCTGAGTGATGCATCAGCTGGAATCAGATGGTAGTAAGCAGCTTGAAGATTTGGCAAGTGCCCCTCAATCTCAGCTCGTCCGAATGGAATTCACCAGGAGTTTTCACCCTCGTAGATGTGGATGGGTGAGGGTTTATGGGCTTATACAATAAACCGAGCGAGGTAACGTGGCTGTCTCTGGAGGAAAAGACTATGGTGGATGATGCTGCGATGAAGAGCTGATTATGGTAATCGAGGGCTGCGAGTCAAACGATGCCACTTTCTTCGCGAAATTGACAATAACTTGAACCGCTTTGGAGGCTTGTTGTTGATTCACGACTCTTTAATGACGTCCCTACCTCACTTTACGACTGTCCCTGGTACTTCGATTTATTTTAATGAAAAAAGTTTTATGGATGTGGCAGTAAAAGAAGTCTAATACGTCCATTTCAATAAATCATTTGTACAGTTGGCAATCGTTTTTCAAGTATTCCATAGGACCAAAGCGATCAGTCATTGGAAAAGAAACAACTAAGTTGACTTCATTAACTCATTTTTCTCTGTATGAAGTGATTCGTATCACTTCAAAGGAACGCAAAGGAAACGTACCGTGTACTGTGAGTACCAATATAATGATTTTCACACAGAGTTGAAAGGAAAAAAAAAGTCAGCTTTGTGAAGTGGACAGTAATTTATTGATTCAAGACTCAATTTGCTCCAAGCGTTGAATGTTCTTCATTGGTTTTATGTTTCTATTATCTAATGATATACCAGACTAAACATCGAGAAAAAAAGTCGTTTGAACACGTACGTCCTTGATTGAAATTTGCAAAGAATTTGGTTTCGTTAGCAACCAACTTTCAAAATTTTCAAAATTTCAGTGAATACCTCCTCGATTTTCATGTTTCCCGATACTTTTCCAAAAATTTCGAATTTTCAAATTTCAGTGAATACCTTCTCTATTTTCATGCTCTCCTGATACTTTTGTAAAAATTTTAAATTTTCAAATTTCCGTGAATATCTCCTCGATTTTCATGCGCCCCTGATACTTTTCGAAAAATTTCGAAATTTCAAATTTCAGTGAATACCTCCTCCATTTTCATGCTTCTCTGATACTTTTGTGAAAATTTTTAATTTTTCCATTTCAGTGAAAACCAATTTGGTAACACAGAAAATAAAACTCACCGAGTCGTCTGGCCCCTCCGACAGCGGGGCCGCACTGAGGCAGTTACCGAGTCGGCTGACGGGCAGACCCCCACCATTGGGTGCGGCCCCCTCTTTCTCTTGGGGTGCGCAGTAGGGGTTTGAGTGACCCCAGAACTGAGCCGCTCAATGGGGGGTCGAATGACCCCACCATCATTGCAGTACCTCACCCCAAGAGAAAGAGGGGGCCGCACCCAATGGTGGGGTTTCTGCGCGTCAGTAGCAGTCCCGCTGTCAGTGGGACTAGTCGACTGGGAGCATTTTATTTTCTGAAAATTCTAAATTTTTCAAATTTCAGTGAATACTTCCTGGATTTTCATGTTCCCCTGATACTTTTCGAAAAATTTCAAATTTCACTGAATACCTTCTCGTTTTTCATGCTCCTCTGATACTTTTTTGAAAATTTTTAATTTTTCAATTTCAGTGAATACTTCCTCAATTGTCATGTTCCCCTGATACTTTTTCAAAAATTTCGAATTTTTCAATTTCAGTGAATACCTCCTTGATTTTCATGCGGCCTTGATACTTTTTCAAAAATTTCGAATTTTTCGATTTCACTGAATACCTCCTCGATTTTCATGCGGCCTTGATACTTTTTCAAAAATTTCGAATTTTTCGATTTCACTGAATACCTCCTCGATTTTCATGCTCCCCTGATACTTTTTTAAAAATTTCGAATTTTTCAATTTCAGTGAATACCTCCTTGATTTTTATGCTGCCCTAATACTCTTTCAAAAATTTCGAATTTTTCGATTTCAGTGAATACCTCCTCGATTTTCATGCTCCCCTGACACTTTTTCGAAAATTTTGAATTTTAAAATTCCAGTGAATACATCCTCCATTTTCATTCCATTTGCGATGGAATATGCATTTGAATCAACTGTGCGAATACTTCCACCAAGGCGGGACACAAAAAAGCTCGAATGGCGATTAATCGTGTGAATGGTGTAAAAGGTGCAGAATAGAAAACGTGAGTAGGTTTACAATAACCACAAGCAATTAGTGATTTATAGTCTGTTTGCATCCCGTAATGAGGGGAAACCAGAAGGGGAGTTCTCTCCCGATATCTTCAGTATCATTTCCGCTGATAACGAATCTATGAAACATGATATCAAAAAGGGAGCGGGTAAGAGTACCCGGTTCGCCATAATAGTGCACATCCAATCGACTGCTATGGCGTTCGTGACTTATCGATATCCTAGGATCGTTCTCTCCTGTGATGAGAACATTTTCATGGAAACGGGTAACTGATAGCCCAGCAGTTTTCCTTCATTTTTTGATTATCCCAGAAGCAGGTGGAATACATAAAATTTGACATAACGGGGGCTCACAGAATTGGTTTCCTCTCGATTGATTTCATTAGTCAACCAGTGAGTAGTAATGCTTGAATTATTAAAAGGTTGAAAGGTCTTATGAGATCATCTTAAAGTTCAATGGCAGCAAGAGAATACTTGGCTTTTATGGATATTAAACCGTATGTACTATCAGGTGTCCTGATCTCTCTTCAATTTACACTGTTACAAATTTCCCAATGAGATACTTCTTGGAAATTTCTCTGCATACCACTGATTTCACATATATTCACTTGTAGATGACATTGGACCATCTGAAGGCATAAAAAAAAAAAAAGTGAAAATAAATCAGGAATCTACAATCTTAAATAATAAATATAATGTAATGCAAATAATATGGATAAATCGGAAACCTCATATTGATTAATGATAATTAGGGATTAGTCATTTCTTTCATAGATATAGTTTGTGATTCCGCGGGAAAACGAATCGAGATTGTTCATGTAAAATTTCTGTTTCATTATTCATTTGCTGGAAAATTAGATCTATCGCGCTATTCCGAGAAATCCATCTCCTCTCTAGGCGCATCGTACTCTATTCATTCATCAGTCTAGGATCATATACATTCAGTCTCCCAATCATCCCATCTACTTCCGTTTCATCGGAATGACACCTTCGCACTCGCCCTTATACCCTCCATTCATTTTACTACTTGTCGTAACTCTGATGCAAAATTCACACCAACAAAAGATCTTAGACAGTCATATATGTAAATTGGAAGTCAATTTCAAAATTCCTTAGATAAATTTCCAAACACAAAGTAAATTCCTAAAACGGAGAATTACCAGAGTATTAAATAAATTAACAGATGCGTCAAGCTTTCATCAAGTTTTTCAACTTGAAGTTTCCCGCGTAATTTTTCAATAGTGTAGTGACTTTCCGTGAGTTTCTTAATGTCAATTTTACCTGAAAAAGGAAAATTCTCCCGGAGCGTGATGCTGGGAATTCAGTCTACGAAAGGATGATTGAGGTGAGCATACTCTAACGTGTCAAGTTGAAACTCGCTAGCCAGTAAAATTAGCGATAACACAGACGAGCTGACCCGTACACGTTCAATTTTCAAGCAGGTGTGCGGTGGTAGAGCCCGCGGGTTAACGATCCTGGTCTTCAGCCACGCGAGCAAACCAACATACTAGCTAGATCCACTATACCTGTATGTGGCTGGAGGCAAAAGCCACCCCCAGCAAATGCCCCACAAACGTCGTGGCAACATCTGCCACACTATTGCCTCTGGCCGGACCATACCTTTACCCGCACTCCTTCATTTTGAATATCCCACTGCACCTTTTTCCTATACTACCTCCCGTCTACTTTATAATTCACAAAATTAAATCCGTTACTTAAGCATATTCTGCCCTCTTTTACCCCTAATTACCGATTTTTTTTTTCATTTTTCTGATAAATTATTGACAAATTATTCAAATTTGGTCATTAAACAATGATGGGATGCGGGAAAATGGAACAATGTGGAAGAGGAAGGTTCGAGGCGGTATTTCGATAGGCTGTGAATGGATTATTGAATAATTTCGATATTGATTTGGCGTATTCCTGAATATTCAATTCAATCAATATTCAGAATACGGGAATATATAAAATACGAAAGTACTTAACCATCATCCAGATTCATGTTGACCGAACTATATTGTTCGTTCTGTTAATGGTCAGCATTCGAGAACTTGAGGGATAAACTCAAGATAGTCGTTGAAGATAGGGGCACTAATATTTGGATATCATCAAGAGATTGCTGTGAACATTGATGAAACCCAAATACTAGATTCCATCACTTCGACAACTACGTTTTCAGTCCCCCGGAAGCCGTGATTCTTTCATTGAAATTCTTCAAGTACATCGTATGAAGAGTTTCCAACTGTTTGCACGAAACGTTATTCGTTCTTCATCAAACAGTTGAAAATGCCGCTAAAGCCTTCACCAAAAATTTCAAAGAAGTCTCTAATCAAAAATTACGTTTTGGAAATCGACATTAATCAAATAATTGTAATTCAGATCTGAATATTTTTGTAACTCAGAATAACTCGGAACTCTGATGGCCTCGCTGAAAAACAAGAAATTTTCCGGTTCGTTCTGCAAATGAAATCTCACATTCCTCTTCAGGAAATGACTACTGTAATATCCATGAGGTTTTAATTTCTAGTGCACCAAAGTCCCAGGAAAAGACAGGACAAACCAAATGATCGCATCACAGTCGAAAATGAGAAATTCCATCCAACTGAAAGATCTCGCATTCCACCTCCGAGCTGACCACCAAAAATGATGGAATCTCATCCGCAATAATGAAATTACATCGAGGACAAGAGAACGAGTTCATTCATTGAGAAAAATCCACGAGCCTCTCATCATCCCCTGGATCTCCTCAACAATGCGCCAAAAAACATTAACATAAACAAACAACACACCGCGGATGCATTGCGAGACAGGAAGAAAAATAAATGAAAAAGTAAGAAACAATGAATAAAAAAAAATGATGAAATATAGGAATGCTCAAAAATTCCTGCGAAGACAGGAAGCAATGGGCCACAAATGTGTTTCCATATTTCACCTCCATCTCTCCCTTTTTATACAGTATTTTCAATGCCGTATACCAGGAGAGCTCCCTCTTTAGCAGAAGCGATTTATTTCGAAATATTCCGTATATAGCAGTTGGATTGAAGCCAAAAACGGAATCGAGCGATTCACTAAAAGAGACGGTGAGTGGGTGGAAGGGAGGCGTTAAGTGCATAACCAGAGCGAGAAAATTCAACAGAGGGAAATCCAAATAGAGAAGTGAACCGACGCAATCGTCGCGGATTATGTGAGAGAAGGGTCCTAGAGGATTAAGGACGTGGGACAGACTGCAAAATACTCAGTTGTATGCAAAGAATACCATCCGAGTATTCCTTTGACGCTATAAATTGCACCTGGCCCGATCGTTTAAAGTCTATTTGGAGTAATTGAATTTTTATTGGATTACTCAGTCATCGGTATCAAATTTCATTATGGCAATTTAATTGAAAGGAAGAGTATCATGGAACGGGAGTGTGCACCCAAAAGACACGTGTGATTCGATAAAAATTGTACGTCCATTCGATTTCTATCGCCACGTACTTCCACGTCCCACATTGCTCTAGCCCTTGGGTATGTACCAGCCAACAGTCATGATTTATGGCATATTCCTGAAAGAGTTAATGGAAGCAAAATAGCACCCAGGCACCATGAATCCTTCCATATCGCTGAACATTATTGATGGCAAGGCCTCGATACTGAACGCTATCTACCCGTACACCGGAGAGACTATAATTTATTGGCGAGAACTGTTGACTATTAATACCTACCTTGCACCAGAAAAATTTTAATTTTTACACCCCCAAAAATATTCAATTCAAATTACCCATCTTTGTTGGAATTCTGGAAAAATGTGATTTCAGAAAATTACTAAACGCGTAAATTGTGCGAATTTTTTTTTCTGTGCGTTTCGTCAGTTTTATTGGAATTTACTGTGAAAAATTACTATTACAACATTTATAATTTCGTTGTCACCTTTCGGCCAGTGAACTTGTGTTCTGGCATTTTTATTAAGCATATTTGCCTGCGTGTGGATTATATTGAATGAAATAATTTTATGAGAGGTGATTGATTAATTATTAATTATACCTGTTGTTTTTAATGTTTCAGTTCTACCGACATACCTATCTGGCCCAATACAGGATTGTCAATGTGAAAACACTGTGAGTATCTCCTTATCACAATATACGACAATAATAGACGAATTTTCCAAAAACATTAAATCTCGACGTTTAATATTCTAAGTAATAGCCATTAGTAAAAATTGCTAAGAAAAAAAAAACAGCGCCAGCAGTACAATGAATCTGCTTACGTTGAAAAACCAGAAGTAATATTTCACACTTAGAAGCTCTAGGGGTGAAATTTTGATTTGCATTTTAATCTCGACAAAACTGGGCCCACGTTTCAGTACATACGAATGTATGTGAAACGCAAATTACAAAATACGCTGGAATTTAATCCGCCTTACCCCCGCGGTTTTCTCCGTATCCAGCGGTCTGGTCCTTCAGACGGCGGGGGTGGAACCCACCAAGTTCCACCCCTCCAGTTAAATTTGTACATTAACTAAGTACCACAGTGAAGGAAAAGGGAGCGCGAGAGAGAAAAAATTACCTCCTGATTAAGGCGGTAAGGATTTACCGTGGCTTAACCTTAGGATTTTCACGTTAGCAAATTTCCTTTTCTCTACAGTCATCACCGCAATTTGTGATTTTTTTTTGCATTCAAATTTCGTCGTTCTTGTTCCCATTTTGTTTCTTTTCTCATTTACCAAATTCTTTCTTTCCGGATAGAAAGAATTCACTTAAATAGAAACCTTGGGACAAAATTCTTGGCGTTGTTCTTTTTCGAGGGGCAAAGAATTGCCGTCATTCTGTGGTCGTCGACGCAGCAGAAGCCTTCATTTCTCTCAACGGTATTTCTCAATGTTGAGCTCATCTTCTGTGTACCGGAAGGAAGGGTTTTTGCGCGTTGACGATATCACTTACAAAGACGGTAATAACCAACGTCTGAGCGCTTCAAACATTTGAATGTCTCGGCGTCCGTTTAATTGTTGTCTCTCGATGAGAAGCCATTAAATAAAGGAACTATTGTTTTGGTTCCATCTAGAAGGGCTTCCTGATGAGCCAAATAGGACTAGACCAGGAACTGGCGAAATAGATCGCAGTCTATCTCTCTATCTCTATCTCTGTCTCTGTCTCTATCTCTATCTCTATCTCTATCTCTCGCAGTTGAGCTAGTCGAACCGAAAAGGTTCATTTAACATTTTTTTTCCAATCAACAATTCAACATTCTATTCCATTTTCTAAGTAATCAACACAAATAAAAAAAATAATATATTAAGGGAAACTTCTACAGCACCAAATGCTAATTCACTCGTTTCATTCCCGCCAGACACATTCACAATAACCGCGAACTCAATTTAATTTACCCTCAGCCTTCGGTTCATTGACTCAACTATTGTTGCTGTACTCTCACTAAAAACTTTTCCGCAATGCATGTAAATACTGCCAAGCATGTGTGGAATTTGGGGCATCCACGAAGGACAAGGTTAAAGAAGAATTTCGATCTCATTCACTAGCAGAAAAATTTCAGCCTCTTGGGTGTCTCAATTTAATTTGATGCTCCCCAGAAGTTAAAAGAAAAATAATCTGAATTCCTTTTCTGATTATCTGTTACCGACATAAGATAGTGGTTACCCCAATTATTTATTATTATTTATCTACCCGGCTTTGCACAGGGTAATGGATTGGTAATAAGTATGAGTATGTAGACAGGGTAAGGAAAAACATTTGCATGAATGAATCGTTTCAAATAATAAGGACGATTTAAATAACGAATGATGTTGAACCTTCCACCAAAGGCATTTGAACTGAACAGCTCTAGGAAAAAAACTTACCCTTGCGCACTTATACTTCAAAGGGCTTTTTGAGAATGCCAGGAGTTACGTTGGAGCACTTTTCCACTCCCTTTTTCTCACAAAAAGTGTTTTCCTGAGATTCTCAGATTCTCGTTTGCACTTCGCAATGCCTTCATTAATGAACATGAGGAGTTATTAAGAAGAGCGATCTTCTCTGAAATTCCAAGTCGGTATGCATTCATTCACTCGAATTATCACAACTTGTTATAACCTGAGAAAAATTCTGGATCGACTAATGTGTCATTTTTTATTAAAAAAGATAATCTCGAAACGAGAATAGAGAAATTTATTTAAAATCCTTCTAGAAATCCGCAGTGGACTCTTATTTAAAATGAAGCTTTTAGCAAAATCCCCTTAGAGTGCAGGTCTGTATAAATTAAATGTCTCATTCTTCATATCTATTTATTTTTTCCTCAACGAAACGCGGTCGCAATTTGTGTCATTATGTTAAAAGGAACCTCAAAGGATTATAAAATTTTAGAACTGCTATTATATTTTTTCTCGCGTTGGGAAAGGAATGTATTACATAATGCCGCAGTGGAAAAAATGTAGAATCAACCATCAATTATCTTAAAAATTCTCTTTAACAATTAATTAATCAGACCACCAATCCCATAAGAGTGGTATACACCTTTCCCATAATTGGCAAATCCATACAATAGAACCCTTCCAACAATATCAATCTCTCAAGCTTCAAACTTACCACGTGACACGAGTACAACAAAGAACTCGGTGAAATTGATAAGTCAGAAACTGTCACGTAATACACACTTCTCCACCTTCTCCTCTGGCTCCGTCAAAGGAACTCCATCTCAATTGTACCATGAAACCAACTGAGACAAAGCCCTGAACCAACTCCTAACCTTTCCCGCGCCCAACGATATCGTACGCTGCATGAATACCGTTTTATTTATGGCTTGTGGATGGAACGATACCCCTTTGAAGACACAGTTACTGTATTTTCCACCCTCCAATTGCCATCAGGCCCCGTTCAGGCCCCGTTCAAGCCTTTCACTCTCCATAACTAGAAAAAATGTTCTTTGTGTGCAGTTGAATTGCACATCACCTCGAAAGCCATCGATATCTCCACTCTAACGTTCCACGATTTTCCCAATAGAGAAATATGAGAAATAACTCAAGACCGATGCTCACTGCATACCCATGTGCAACTATTAAGCTCTATATATTTTTTTCCATACCTTTTTCACGTCCATAAAGCTTGATTTGTGCAACAATAAATTCAGATAAATGGTGTATATTTGTAAATTGAATCGTACGGATGATGAAAAAAAAGCTAAGCTACGTTTGAATTTTGTTTGCAGAACCGAGAAACTATTGACAGTTGGAAATTCGACAATCCAACAATTGGCAACATGGACGGGCCATGGAAATGGGCTTGTGTACGTCAATCAGAATAACATATATTACAGACCAGAGGCGGAAGTAATGATCGATTATCAGATTACCAACACCGGTGTTTTCGGAAAGATTTACAATGCTGTGCCGGATTGGGTGTACGAGGGTGAGTTGATGTGCTTTAATAAAGTATATTGTTTATTCCACCACTCGGTTTTGCTACCCCATTCGTAGGAGGAGATAATGTCCTGAGGCTACTGCGTCTGACTATTTCCCCTTTTCAAATCTCTCTCGGTTTATGGGTTGTTTCATAAACTAATCCGCTTTCTTATCAGAGTGCATGACATTTTTTATTCCACTTTTATTTCAAACCTGTGCAAGTGCTGCACTATTGCTCCTCTGGTTTACAGAACGTTCGGATATTCTTTTTCGAATTTTTCTATTCCTCGTTTTCATTCGTTATTCACTTCTCTCGGATTTTCAAGTATTTTAGATTTTATTATGTTTTTTTTTCGCATTTCATATTTTCAATTTATTGACTTCCTGAAGAGTGTAATGATTATGCAGATAAGTTCTATATTCACGTGACCGATTGCAAGGCATTTTCTATTCATTATTCATCTTCATGATTGATCTCGCTTTTAGTGAATGCAATTTATCATCAGTGTCATTCAGAATGGTTGAATAATGTCGGAGAAAAAAAATTACTGTTTTGAATCAACAATACGCGAATGGTACTGGCATGCAAGCCACGGAAATTTTCGATTCATCGGAATGATTGTGGATCTCTTCCAAACAGTACGTGGACGTTATATAGAATAAAGGAAAGTTTAATATCGCGAAAGCTAAATGGAATTGAATGGATTTCACTATTTGCTTTCGGTTCATTGGATACTGCAAATTGAAATGGCGGCTGTTTTCAATTATTCTATTCACTCAGAATTCGAAAGAAAACAGTGAGAAAAGGCTGTAGACTTTGTAGCTTGAAAGAGGGAGATTAAATAGTAATTGGAATTTTGAATTTATGAATTGAATTTATTCCGGTTGGTTTTCAATTCGGAATCGACGGTATATTGTCATTTCATTGATATTCTTTATAAGAAAAATTCCCGTGGAAATGTTTCCGTGCATTATGATTTTTATAAAAGCTCTCTCTTCTCGTTAATTTCCTGAAGGAAATATTTTCAGTGTAAGACAGTGGAATTATTAACGATTACGATTAGCCTCGTACAGAATGCCACAAAACCCAACAGAAATGGTGATGAATAAATGTCACCTTTGGCTCATCAGAAATGAAAGCGCTCGGTATATTCTCCTCATAATCTCCAACTCTTGCTTTCCCATGACGATGAAATTCCCTGACTCATCTTCTTTTCTCACCCGTCATCATCTCTGCCTCCATCTCAAAATGTTTCTATTCTCTTACACCCAGACATTTGTTGGAACTGTCTATTTGTCATGACAGTGTAATATGTCGGAGCCCTGCATACGGAAATTTTCGTGAAATGATACAAACGTACACAATGAACGGTCACACGTGTACATTGGATGTTTATACTTGTGTGAATGTTATGCATGAAGCTTTCGTGGTACGTCCGAAATCCCGTCGTGGCAATAATTCATGTGTTTTAGGGGAGTTTTGATGGGAAAAGGTTGTAGATGCGAGTGGTTTGGAGACACGTAGTGGAAAACGCTATTCATGTGCTTACAGTTTATACCTTCAATATTAACTTTCGGCAGCTACACGTCCATTTCTTCTTGGAAGCCAAATCCGTGTTGCCATTTGTTTTACTTTCCGCTTGTTACCTGCACGTAATACAAAAATATACGACGAGCTGATGGAATACTTTCCATCCACCTTAATACTGCGCGTTGGTTATTGTCAGTCCAGGCTTCATTTCTCATTTTTGTTTTAATCTTGCATTGAAAATAATTTATTCTCATTGGCATACTTTCATTTCTTGTTGGGAACATTATGTCACTCATCTTTCAAACGGGCACGGAATTTTTTCCGCTCCGAATATTTTCTCAATTCGCATCGTAATCGGTGAATCTTAGAGTCGTCGGGGCCCATTTCATCAATAATATGGAGGATAAGAATTCTTGAAATTAGAAGCCACGTGACATAAGAACCTCCTGAAGATTCAAATCTCTATCAGCTTGGGAGCTCTGATAACCAAGGCGGATTGAGAAAGATCTCATCTGGAAAATCCTCAGCTGCACTAATGGTGTCTCATGAACGAAGCCGCAAGCGAGTTCTTCGAAGAACATCCAGTATTCAGTCGTACATTTTCTATATCAACTTCTCCGATGATGTAATCGCGTGCAAGATTATTTATTCTATTGGGGCGTATCCAATCATTCACGATTCAAAATAATCACGGCTTCCTTGAAAGGAGATTTATCCCTTTATCGGATGTATTCCATAATGCGATTTGAAATATAAAGGAGATTAAGCCGGAAATCCGAGTATACTCTAGTTAGATATGAACGTACAGACAAAAAGTTAAATGTTCATAGAACGAACTGTAAAGAATTGGTTCTTGCATACTCTTCTAAACTCTAGTGAAAATTTCAAATTCCTTTATTCATTTTAATAAGAAACTTTATCATTAGCTTTTCGAATGTCAATCATTTGCAAAACGGTTGTCTGTTCCTCTCCAGTTGCGGAAATTATACGTTGAATTCGCTGATTTTCCGAATGGATAAACACAGAGAACAAGAGATCCATTCCCGTTTGAGTACTCTTTGGAAATTCGAACACATAATGATTCAGACATTCGTACGGAGATATTAGGAGCAATTAAGATCGTGAACTTTGAGATAGGAGATTTACTCATCTCCGTAGCATTAATGCCAGGGTGCCGTATTACTATCGTTATCTCGAGTTTCTCTGAGCCTTTAACTTCATTTTAATTTACGTCATTCGGCAATGACTTGCATTAGGAGAGAATACTTTTGTAGTCCCGTTCGGCTGAACCAATAAATTTTTTATCACTTTGTAAAGGAAGCTGAAAGTTTTCGCATATTCTCTTCTACAAATAATATCACGGGCCTGGAGTGCCGCTCCTGCAAAATTGCCAATATTTCATGCATTCTTGGGAAGACGACGATGTGAGAATTGAATAGGAACATGGTTGGATCAACATCCTTTATTCGACATCAACCTTGCTCTCATCATCCGCGGGCTTCGAAGAAACTTCCGGGGGTGAAAGGTCTCACACC
>NW_011887759.1:493579-495842 GCF_000806365.1 Fopius arisanus
ATTTGATCTGGTCATTTAACTTGTCATTTAATCTAGGCAGAACACTAGCCCCCGAATATTTGAACAGGTCAGACTTGTTATCGGTGACAAAGCAAATAAACTGGTGAATGGAATGTCAAATCACCGGGTAGCTCTCCAATTTATTTCCGAATTGCTTTCTTTCCTGAAAAATTTATTTTCTTCGTTTGAACATTGATAACAAAATATTCTCCTTGGATATCTATTCAGCTGGGAGTAGTGAGAGCAAACAAGATAGTGGCAGGGCTTTCAGGAAAATATATTGTTTCGATTCCTCTCTGCTTTCAATGGTTCTCCCACAATTTGTCAAGTTTTCCAAAAGGTTTCATCAAGTTTCAGTTTTGTCTGTGTCCAGATGAAGGAAGGTCATCATTATTCCGATCAATAGATCCCGAGAGATGGTTGGATGTCAGATTTTCCCCTGGGAAATGATTCCCATGCTGGATAGCGCGATGCTTACCAATGTGACACAGCTGATATACGCAGCAAGCTGTCCAGTCGTCTCTCCTACATTGAGGTTTCTGAATAAATAATGAATGGAAGGTAGTGAGATAGTCGGTACCTATGGAAAGTGGTGTAGCTTTTGCACTGCTATCTGCCTCAAGGGATCGTCTTGAGGGCAGGCACTTAAAGGGGAGCAATCGAAACCCTGAAACTTGGGCCCGGGGAAAGAGTAACGTCAGCGGCTAAAAGTGAATGAGAATTGCAAGTGGCACGTGATATCCATTTCATTGGTTTTATAAATATTTGAGGGCCAGAGGGAGAATCAGTGATTGTACTGCGAGGGAAGATGAGCTTTTTATCGGAATGTTGATGGAGCTATTGAATTAACAAATAGAGATTAGTGACATGTGGTTTCTCAGAAATAAAACAGCTCGGATCTAGCACTTCTGCTAAATAGATTTCGGATATTTTTAGTAAATATATTTTTCACAGGAATCTCTCTAGACGCTTGCCTCTCATAGAGATCAATGTTTCTATTCGAAATTCCTCCCACAAGTAATTATGAAATTACACTAAATTCCGATATTAATTCGAGATAAAAATCTCCCACAAAAAATGGTGGCTGGGAAGAGGAATGCAGTTTCTCTCGGGAAATATGATTTTCCCAAAGCCTTCCCTCACCTTTACCAAAATATTGGGAATGACTGTTAAGTCAATTACTGCAGGAGAAAAATCAACATGCCGACGTTGATGATATAAAAAGCTCTTGAGAACTTCAATAAAAACCTGGAAAAGGTAGAGAAGCTGAAAGAAGAGGAAAATATAGAAGTAGTGCAAATCCTCTAATGAGCTATATCGTGAGAATTGTATGAAGAGGTGGATCAAGGCACAAGAGATTAAAGAGCAAAGAGAGGGAAGAAAATTCCTCGGTTTTCCAGACCAGAGCGCCGTGGTGCTATATCAACTCGCGATAAGGCAGCGGATATCGGTGAATGCCAGTGGTTCTTGGAATGAGAGCTTTTCTTTCTACGGGTGAAAAAAAAACAACAAAATGAGAGAGGATCATAAATACTGAATGCAGAGTAAATTTAATTAAAATCTATGAAGTAGAAGAATAGGAGGATAATTCCATTGCTGCGAGTGAAGTGCTTTTGTTTAGCTTTATTTTTACTTTATTCAAAGGATTCGGTGGGTATTCCATCAATTTCATTTTTAACCGTGAATCTCTCATTAATCTGATGATTTCCGCCTGAACTCAAACTCTGACAAACTCATTATTTCTCAAGTGTAATCAGTGTCAGCTATTATCTTAGAAAATTTCCCCACTTCTGACTTTATTAAGAGGATCTTCAAGTTTGACTCTTCTCAAGGGCACAATATTCACCCAGCACTCAAGAGTTATAATATTCTCATGCCCGGGATGAACATATATCTTTCACAGTGGATGTCCCACACACACTATCATAATTCATGTGAAGGGTGAGAAGGGTGTCTCGGAGAATTGACAATTTTACCCCCAATGTAACAATAATTAAATTGGGGGAGTGTCTAATTTTGAAGTTACACTTCAACACGGGTTACTGACGTTAGGGTGCTTTTAATGAAGTTCTCGCTTGTCCGGATATGAGAGGAAGCTGCGCTGAAAATACACAGGTCTCTGGAAACAGGTTGTGTTTAAAATTAAAGGTGAAATAAGTAGACAATTTCATGTTTTCATTATCATTTTTTTTATGGAAACAGCTTCTGTCAGCGTTATCTTGTTCTCTTGCATGAGATTCAATGTCACTCGCTTGTTCCTTGT
>NW_011887759.1:498037-506735 GCF_000806365.1 Fopius arisanus
TTTTTTTTTCACGGAAAATTGTTACAACGTGTAAAATTAAAATGGAAAAGTCACAGCGAACAAGTTTTAAATTCCAAAAATAATGAAGATTCCAACTTTTAACAAACGCTTTTATTAAAATTTTTGTCATTGTCGCTCTTGGTTGCGAGTCAAGTTTTTTTTCAATTAAAAAAAAAAATTTTAATGTTGCTTTTCTTGATTCATTCTGTCCTTATTACCCGACTATCTGTAGAATTGAAATGCCCGTAAAGTTTGAGAATGATAAGAATTTCTGAAATTGAATTGCGACCTGAAAATTAATACGAAAATTGTTAACACCAATTTTTAAGGAGAAAAGAACAAACAGAAGTCACTCCATATCAAATGAGTAATTTTATCAGCAAACTAATTGCCATAAAAATAATTTAATTATTTGTTCACCATGAAGTTGGTTACTCGTCCGGGTGTTTTTATACCCGTGCAACTCTGGTATTTTTATTCCCTCTAATTCTTACACAATTGCGAGCATAACGCCCAAGTCTCCGAGAGACTTGAAGATTTTTATTTCCTCCTCGTAAAACGTTCACTCTTGCCCGTCGTTTCGGCCTCAGATCGTAAATGAAAAAAAATATACACCGACAACACGTGTTGAGTCGTAAATCTATTCAGGATATGATGCACTTTTTTTCTTCTGCATTTATTTCTCCATCTCGTGTGCCTTTAATTTTACTTCTATCGCCACTTTTATCCCTTCATTTAGGAATATCGTAAAAAGTACAAAAATGCTGTACACTTGCTCCAGCATGACTCACAACCCCTCTTACAAGGTAAGAGGGTTTGGTTTAATAAAGTCTCGTGGTACCTCCTGTTATACATAGCCTAGGTTGTAAAGTTTCGTATTTTTGAGCTCTAAGGAGCTCTTTGACGCTCGTAACTGAGACTTTTTCTTCGTTTTTCGAGGACAACACCTTATCGCAACTTATACGAGAACACTTCTCTGACCATGCTAATGTTACATACTCCAAACCATTTTTTGATTAGTTCTACACCCCTGAAAACCACCTTACCCTCATAAAGTTGAAAAAAAAAATTCATAAAATGACAAAACGTTGCAACTTTATCGCTGTGAGGGAAAAACACCATAAAGCCCCTTTAATAGCTACTTTCTTTTCAACCTGACGACATTTAACATCATACCCTTCATATTAAACGGCTCTCCACATTAAAGAACATTTTTATGTGTTATACGTCAAATTAACAGAGGCAAAGTACGCCCGGCGTATGTTCCCTTAAAATTCGCAGATTCGATTTTTCGGAAGAAATTAAAAAGATGAGAACGACGCAACAAAATATTTGTTGTAAAATAAAGAAAATTAAATTAGAGGACAGTTGAACAATCGGGTAGGATTTTTTTTTCAAGAAATACACCGATGAATCCGATTATTCGTGCTATTGTAGCACAGGTGCGTCTTTAGTGAATTTCGGTTATATATTTTGATTGAGGAGCATGTTCATCTGCATACGTGAAAAAATTTCAGTTCATATAAATATTCAGAACACGAACGTTTACGATGGTATTTCAACATAAACACTGACGAGATTGTAGTCCACGAGAATAGTGCAAAGGTGAATTTACGGGTCATAGCGAGGTTCATAGGATGAAAGGGAATGGAATAGCAGTTCGTCACTCAGCGAGTAGTTACCAATCCTAATGGTTCGATTAACATTGCGTACTGGATATTAATGTTGTTCCATATGAATGTCATGCATCGATGTTAAGTCAATAATAAGAACAAGAGTATTTTCATTCCATTCGGTAGGCGAGTAACTCCTTTCTGCTTTTTTTCGTTTTTTTTTTATGAATAATTACGAATATTTGTGACAATGAAAATGAAATAGTTGTCAATCATCTCAAATTTCCACGGGGAAAAAAAATGGAGTACCAAATCCATTTCTATGTTAATCCTGTGAAGAAGGGAAAAACGTCCAATTCTGTTTTTTAAAGGACTTCCCATTCTCAACATTGTATTGGGACTCTCCCTCTAAAATCCTGATACCACTCAAGAAAGGATGAGGGAAAGTCGAGGAAAAACTGTCATCTTCACTTGACTTCAGGGCTCTCCTCACTTCTCCTTTCCAGCAATTTCATTCAATTTCTAGTCTATTGCATCATACGATGTGATACTCGTACCTCTCTCCAATATTGCTTTCATGACATTCGCAAGAAAATTGTCTTTTTAGAATAAACAGTTCAACGAAGAGGGAAATTGAGATTTATATGTAATCAACCTTTCCATTTGCGCCCATCCTTTTCGTGACAGTTAGCGGAATTCTTTTTTCCTTTGAAACGAATTATAAAATGCAAATAAATGAAATTATAGAATTAAGTTAAATATTTGTTAATAAATGGCCTCCTGCCCTTATTATCATCTACTTCCGTGACTTCATCGCTCCTCTAACTCCATCATTAAAAATATTAAAAACAATTATGCTGATGAAAAAAATATTCGCAGTTAATACAACTATCTTAGGACTTTCTTGAGCGGAAATTATCTTGATGAGAGAATTCTTTATATTCCATTTTTTAATGAAGCTCTGGTTTTGTAAACGGGAAGTGGATTCTCAAGTGAATTTCTTCGTTATAACCGCACCATATCCATGACAAATTTCAATCATAGCTGGTGACAATTCAGGGATTTTTACTTTTAATGAGAGACTATTCAAAATGTCCTATGAAAAGGATTATATCGGCGAAGGTATTGAATGGCTTGATTATAGTTGAGCTTCACTTCTGCTGGATGTGGAGACATTCAATTATAGTTGATTGACTCTGTCCAAATTTCGAGGAGATTTTCATTCAGGGTAACTCGAGTCGTGTTCTACATGCTTGAAAAGAGTTTCACAACGTGTTATCCCTTCGAAAGAAGTTGAAGGGGATGTTTGAAAGCGTGAAGTATGATAGTATTTCCACTAGTTTACCCAGCCGGAATGACATTTTGTGTCAACTCTATTCATGTCAGATACATTCCCCGGTTGTTGATTTAAGTCACACTTCGTATCAAATGCATTATTTAAATTGACTGGCATTTGACGATACTCTAAATTATGAAAAACACATAAATTTCATCACTCATATGACTCATCGGTGTAACTACCAGCATGAGAATATAATTCGATAAATCATTCGTACAACTTCCCTGGAGAGATATTGAAAGTTTAATAAGCAGAATCCTTCCTTGCATGTCAGAGTGCACAATCCGAAATAATCAATACTTTGTATTCCAGAGTGGCACAACAAACCCTACGGTGAAATTATTCTACGTGGACCTTGAGAAAGTGGAAAACAGTGGTAACAACATAAGCCTGATCGAGATCAAGTATCCACCGCAGTTGGCCAACTCGGAGAGAATTCTGGCAGCAGTTGCCTTTCCCACTGAGACCCTCGTGTCAGCTACGTGGATGAACCGAGTCCAAAACCACGCGTATTTTCATCTCTACAACGTTGAGACCTCGGTCTACACAACGGTTTGTACATGCCCAAGACATTTCGATAGAGCTTCCCATCCCAATTCCAAATAGTACATTGCCATAGACACTCGGCAATTCGCTGTTGTTTTCCTCAACCTCAGTCACCCCAGGAAGCTTCGCCATTGTTATTGACATTGACAATAATCAATGTTTTTTCAGGCACTGGACTATCACGAGAAGCACGGTTGGATTGAACAATTTACTCCTCCACACTTCAGCAGAGATGGTAAAACTTTCATTCTGATTTTACCTCAGAAACAGAGTTCGGACAATGACTACTGGTCGCACTTGGTTATGGTGACGAACACAGCAACCGGTACAACACGTGCACTAACTTCTGGCACCTTTGTTGTCACTGAAATAGTCGCATGGGACCAGGACAACTACCTCGTGTAAGTATATATACATTGGCATCTATATGTTGAACCATTAGCCTAATTGCCTTTAGCATGTACATATACGAGCTATAGTGGTTGTTGAATGTGTGGGTGTGTTGAAGAGTCGTACGATTTCTATTCACCGTCATAATTAATCTCTCTCTGCACTCACACCAGTGTCAGTTGGGTCTAAAATGGGAGTTCAACGTTCTCCTTAACCGTAAAGTTTTGCACCTCAGAAAGCACGGGGGGGGGGGAGGAGGGGATGGCGTAGGAGAAACTTTACCATCAGAATTTCAAAGAGACGCTTTGGGGTGGATGAGTTCTCATGTGAAAGGGAGGCTGTGAGGATGTACGTGGGAAAATTAGGAATTTTCGGTGATTCTGTTTTGACCCTCTGGGCAAAATATCTTAGGACTTTTCCGTTTCTTCGACGCTTCTCGCATATTGCGTTGGAATATCGTGGAAATTGCAGATTAACAATTTAAAAATCTGTTAGCATTTCGATTTATTGGGGTGAATCATTTGACTAGGTTAAAGGTTCTGTAGACACTTTACAGAATATTTGGATTGATTGAGTAAAGGGTGCTGTTGTCGTTAAGACGGGACGTTGTAGGGCCGAATGTCGAATTAAAGCGACTGGTGTGTGAGATGATTGTGTGAAACTCAATTGCATTATAAATCATCCAAGCCTACCGAAAAAGGATCGAAACTCGTTCTCGAACAATTAAAAAAACAATTGAGCTCCTTGAAAACAATTCAACTTGTTCTCTCCCGCATTCACTTAATACTTCACCAAGAACAACCAAGCTTGATAAAGTACTAGAGAAGAATACGCAGAGACTCGAGTTGAATTTAAAAATGAAAAATCCAGTAAAAGAACCATTAAACTAACTCACGAAACGACTTGTCCCGGACAGAAAACATTCGTCATACGAATTCAGGTCAAATGTTTTCCCCTTGTTTTTCACATGAATAATAGTCAGCATCTGCATTGAACTCTTAAAAATTTTCAAACATTCGTGAAAGTAAAATATTCAATCACCTTAATGAATTCTAATTCACCAAGCACAAACTTTTGGAATATAATCAAGAAAAACGTTGGCACTGGTAGAATGTGCAGATTCCATTCGATAGGATCATCAATTACATCAACGAAACTAGTGCTGACACTGGCAGAGACCAAGTCACTTCGAAACTATCAAATTGGAAGTTGGCCGAGTCTGTGAAACGATCTTATACCCCCCGACTTGGAGAGACCATTTTCTTATTCATTCGAGTATATAGTCATCCCCATCTTCCTCTGCCGTACCAGCAATTTGCTAATGCTTAATGAATTTGGATTCCACTCGGGATCGCAGGATCAATTTACAGTGTAATGCAATTAATTTTCCCAAAGAGATGTAAATTACTAGAGATCATGCAGTTCAGTTTACTAAAGGTTATGTAAAGTCTCAGTAGATGCTCGTTTAAGCTTGATTGCCATTGAAGCCTTTCAGTTTATTCCTCTCGACTTCTTATACTGAAATTCTCAGGATAGAAGCGCTTCAGTAAATCCAGGCTCTCAGTAATATCCCCATAAAATTTTATTGATTGCTCTTCTGACGGGTTACGGGTAAAGTTTATCAGGCTGTAGTTGTTTAAGAGTTGCATAACGTTGTTTACATGGCTTCAGACGTTTGAATTTCATTAATACTTTGAGGAATTTACGACAGAATCCGAGATGAGAGGAAAGACTCAAGGAATTGGTAGTTTTTTTGTAATGCATTCTTCGATTTGTTGAAAAACCGCGTGAACAATTTCAGGGAGTCTAACAACTTCTGAACAATGGAAATAATATCTGAAGTTGTTATTTATGCATGAAGTTGAATGGGACTGCGATAACTCCTACACTTTCCTTGTGTTATCGACCAGTTGCCAATATGAAAAAAAAAGTTCAACCTGTCGATAGTCCATTTAATCTCATACATGAATAGCCTTGTTAAATATTGCTTCCGTTGTTTACAAGCTCCTAGTTCCTCTATAGAAATTTCCAGGAAAAATCAATGTATTTTTAAATAATCAGCCATTCCTTCCCTGACTACGCCATAAGCGACTTAAAATTGGGACATTTTTTTCTCATTAAAAAAAATCGAAATATTTTTTTACTTTAAAATTTGTTGCCGTGAAGTAATGGTGATTTTTTCAAGCCTAGCATCAGAATTGTTTTGGAGAATTTCTTTCGCTGACGGGAATGGAAAATTTTCCAATTCCCCTGTTGCATTATTTCTCGAGAGTGTAGCCAAGCTGAAGAGAAATTTCTACTTGGTGTAGTTAAAACCATTTGGGAATGTAATAAAAGTAGATAAATTTCGAACTCCGTGGGATTTTCTCGGTAGAATGGCTCGACTAACAGGTCGAGAATTCCATGTTTGAGGGTAAAATTTGAAGTGGAGACTTGATAGTTCCGACAATTTAAATTTCCGGCCGTTTCATTGCAACCCATAAATTTCCGCTCTGTACTTTTATCCTTTATGCTTTAATCTCTGCCTTGAAATGTGGATTTTTAAAAATTGTACAATTCTTGTCTCGGCATTTCATAGTGCTTCAAATATTGCGGTAAGATGAATTCCCATGCGGTTAATTTTTTTTCCATCACGTATGCGAGACGAAATTGCACATTTCAAATGAGTACAATATTTTCACTTCCTGACTCACTTCCCCTGACTCTTTTTTTACAATTTTCACACTGATATTACAGAAATGTATTATGGGCGAAGAACACTTTAAGCATCATACGTATAATATTCGAAACTCAATTTTTTGGAAAGAAATCGTTTTCCAATAAGATTCAGGACACGAAAAAAATATATTTCGAAAAAAAAATGAAAATTTGTCTCGCGGGGAGAAAAATACCGGAAAAAATATACGTGAAAAATTCCATAAAAATTTTCTCAATTCAATGATTTATTCGTTTCCTTGCACAAATCCGCGGTTTTTACTTCTTACATACCCCCAAATCACAACCCCTCAACAATTTCGCTATTCTCGCACATCTCACGCCTTTGATAGCATATGACCCCCTGAAAGGAAATAATTAATCGTACGTAGAGCCATCGAGAGGGTTCCTGCTGGGGAATTCGTTGGTTTCTCCCGTTCGCACATGAACATACTCCCACGCTTGGTACGGAATTCAATTAACGCGAAAACTCGAGTTTAGCACACCCCCACCCAAAGACGGTGCCCACTTCCGCCCATTTACACGACATCTTGGGAAAGTGGGAAAATGCCGAAAAGCGAGGTGATGAGAATTGCTGTAACGTTCGCTCCAGACTCCTAATGGCAACTCTAGTGCTATTGCTTTCCGTTTACCCAAGGGAGGAAATTCTTAGAGTATCGGTTGGTCCCGCTCATCCTCATACCAATCTCAATTTATGATTCACCCACCGTATTCCTCCAATATACCAAAATTTTAGTACAACATCTTGTGAATTAATTCTAGACACTCACTGATTGTTGAGTCGTGAAGCTCTCGCTAATTACCACCGAGTCTGCCTAATTATACCCAGCGTCCCCTTTGTGTCAAACTAATTACAGAATCTAGGAGGGCAGCGGTCCTCTTGTTTCCCTAGAAATTGTGCCATTAAATTTTATTGAGAACGAGGCGACTGCAATAATTGGCTTCCACCGACTATGAAGGCGAGTCTCTTATTCGTCGTCCCCTGGTGCAAGTCGTACTTAGGAACTCTGTGGATGCAGAGGGTAAACTCAGGGCAACACGAGCTGGAACAAACATTCTCCGAGGCATTAAAGAAAGTGAGATTAGCACTTTGTTAGAGTAATTTTCTTGAATTCTCAATTGTTAAAACGGCAACCATTAAAATAACCGCTTTTGAGATTATCATAAATATCGATGGGGATCAACAATCAGAGATAGAGCTCTTGGAGATGATTGTATGGAGCGTTGGAGGGTCTCTTTGTGCAATCGCAGTTTATTTTTATCTGAAAAGGACCAAACACAAGCGACGTCGAGATGAAAATGTTTTCAGGGAGAAAATAAATCGGCAAATCACTGCCTTCGAAATCCTTAGACCGTGTCTAAATGAATGTTCTGTTGAGATTATTTGGGAAATAGACCGTCACAAAATTACGGGGAATGCAAGATGAATGCGTGAATATCTCATAAAAAAACGACTTATCGCCATGTATCATTAGATTATGCGCCCATTAAAATCCATTTCCACGAAAAATTCTTCCAAAACTCTATCTGAGTAATACGTGACCCGTGAGGACTCTTAAGAAAGACGAATCGACGAGCTTCACTCACTGGAAGAAGAACTGATAATCGTACCTCCAACCTCTACCGAGTTATGAATTCACGGATCCACTCGAGAGCGGGCCGTCTTTTACTCCAGAACGATCCAACTTTTCGTACAAAGTGAAGAAATATATATTTTTTAACCTGAAGAGGGAAGAGCCCCCCAAGTTTAGGACATAGTGGAGACCAAGCAATGCCACTCCCACGGGTCTTATCGATTCCAACGGGTAATCAGTCTTCATTTTAACGTCTTAACTCGAACCATTGGCATTCCTCTATGATTGATATCACACTCGCCTGTTTATACCTGATAAAGTGAAAAAACCAGCGAATTTAATGGAAAAATAATTTATTCAAGAGGACAAAGCTGAAGCCTCCAAGTCCACTCATCTTTTTCTTGCTCACTCTGTTCTCCCTTACAAGAAAATTAGTGAAACATCTTCTGCCATTAATCTATCTTGCAAGATGTCAAGTTACGTAATACAGATTTTTTGTCAAAATTTTGAGCTGTCGTCGA
>NW_011887759.1:507460-512559 GCF_000806365.1 Fopius arisanus
GCAGCTTCTGATTTCTGATGGGAGGAAGAACCCGTTGATTAATTTTTAACTTTATTGCTATCTCGAGGAAAAATGCAGTTAGCGCGAATACATTTGCCCGCGAGTATTTGAATGGAGATTCGGTCGGAATTTATTTGGCTATCGTAAATTTACTCAGCCATTGAGACTTTTTTGCATGAAGAGTCTTCTGAAGTATCAACCTGTGAGTGCCTCAAGAAGAATGAAATGTGCGGGAATTCGTCGATAGGGGCTCCTTAGGAGATAGATTTGTTGATTCCAGGTCACAATCTATATTTTTCTGTGAGGTACTTTTTTTACCAATGGATATTCGATTGCGGAATTCTACAAATTACTCCGTTTATTGATTTCAATTTGAAAATTGAAGATTTTATCACTTGAATTTTATTCAAATTTTTCTTCGTTGTTGAGTTTTTAGAAATATTTTGAAACCCAGAATTATTTTTAAACAATGAATGGAAATCGTGTTATAATAAAGGGAAGTAAATAATTAAATGTAGGATACGATATTTCGGTGTTTCAATTTAGTGAATTATTTATTAAAACTTTAGCCAGAAGTAACGCTGGAGAAGATCCAATAATACAAATAGTATTCCTTCCCAAAGTTTCAAGATAAATGACTCGACATCTTAAAATCAGCATCTGACCTATTTTCCATGAAATATTTCCTACATGTTGAAGAATTTTGAAAAAGAAGTTTAAAGTCCAAGTGAGAAAGCTTCCTCGTATGCTCTTTAACTTCTTTAAAAAGAGATAACAAACAATCCTCTTATCGCATATTCTTCATCTTTTATTTTCGAGTGGATGAAAAGGTAACTGCACACTCTCCCCAATTTCATCAAGATCTCTACTGAAACGAATAGCTCTTCTGTCGAAACAGCCTTCCGTAACAGCAGTTTCGTCCACAATATACTTCCACGTTTTCCAGCTTCGAATTTGCCACTTCCATTATCCAAGAAATACCGAAAAAATCTCAATTTATTTTCACACCTGTAATCTAATTAATTCCTGATTTTTTTCACCACAACAATTTTTTAAAATTGTAGATTTTAATGAGAAAAATAATTCCTTTCACCACGTGAATTTTGCCAGAAGAAAATAAAGTTAGCACAAAGAACTCTCTTTCTCAGTGTTGAGTTCTGAAACGTTAAAAATCTTAAATAAAAAACTGCATTAACTATTCCAGTCAACGGTTATTATTTATTTTTTTTTGCTTTTTTTTGTCCAGAAATTGTAGCAGGAAGAATTGTTTTCTTGATATAAATTATAGCTGGAAGTGTGCAACGAACGTTAATCATTGGGAGCTTGAAATTAATTCTGGTTTTTGCATGAAGCTCTTGGGTTCAGTGATGAATCATGGAAAGTTATGGGATCTGAAGGTTTGTCCCCCATGGTGATCATGGAGGCATACCCACACCCAATAAACGGAGACACTTTTTGTCCGTATTTAGCCGCTCGATATGTTCTAACAGGATGTGAAAGGGTCACCCACAGGACAACAACTTTACTCCATCCCCTACTTTCTGGAACTTTCCTATCACCTCGGCTGGTACCTTTGGGAATGCCAAAAATATTGCCCTCGTAACTACGTAGAATTCCATACATTATAACCTTTGAATAGCAATCATTTTCTCGACACCATAATTTACCGGTATTTTTTCATTTGCGCTGATGAAAAACAGAGAGCATCGGGAAAAAATATAAAAGCCAATTGAATGTTTTTCCCAAATACCGCGGAGAAAATATCATTCCACTGAGTGATTATTTTTCATTTTGGAAGAGATTTTTATTGTAGAAATATTCGGTAATTGATTGAATGGATGCGTTTCATGGCTGATTGAGAAAACCATGTTGTGATTTAAACCATCGGTCTGTCGAGGGTAAAAAATAGGAATTCGTTAGCGGAGAGATTTTTCGAGCCACTATTGGTTTCAAGTTGATGAATGTGGGTAGATAATTGATAGAACTAATTCAATTACACGTGGAGAGCAAAAAATATGATATCGGGCGAATCTTGCTTGAAATAAAAATGGTATTTCCAATGGAATACAAATCTAGTTCAATTTACTATTATTATTGCCATCTAGAATTTAAGAGGACCATCGAAATAAATATTAAATTTTTCACAGTTCACCACATTTTTTTTCAATTATTCGTTTCAACATTCCAATTGTTGAATATGCGTTTGAACTATAAAATTTATAAATTCGCGGGTCAACGGATTTTCTGTCTCTGGTGTTCTACAAATCTTTCGATTGACTGCCCCTACCCCATGTCATTCGACACACAACAAAAAAATATATATTTCACTCTAGTATATTCTGCATTAAATTCTTGTCTATTCTATTTATTTATTGCGAATCATAGAATCAAACGAAAAATATTTTTTTTATTGAAAATATTTCAGAATCAAATGAGATAAAGAATGCCTTCTAACCATGACTGTTAAATCAAGCATAAAGTCTGCTAGATTCGAGTATATTTCTTTCTCCTAGCACGCATCGCAGTGCTCTCGTAAAATCCAACGAACAACCAAGTCCATGACCTGGAAATCATCCCAGGGGGAATCAACTGAAAAAAATCCATGGAAAATAGATGAATTACGTGTTGCCACTTACATCTCTATTTTCTCCGTAACTAGCAAAGAGAGAGTCCAAGTCATCAACTTGTTCCGCGAATAAATTGAAATTCATATCATCCGCCTCATGTAGAGTAAAATTTCTCCCCTTCAATTTCGATTCACGAAGAAATGAAAAATAAATTGCGGGACAATGAAAATTTCATATTTCCTCAAGCACTGCGTAATAAAGTTGCTTTGTCTTCTTATTTCATTTTGCCTGAAGCTTCAATGGTAAAAACAACTGATGAATCTCACGAGAACTGACAATCTGACCTAAATTATAATTCAGTATAACTAAAACGCTTGAAAAATTATTATAAACCTTCTTCTCTGAAGAAAATACAATTCTTCAACTACAAATTAATAACAATTACTAACAATATATTAATATAATTATATAAACAAAAAAAATAATTTTCTCGTTATTTGACAAGTGTATTTCATAATTCCAGTATACTTGATTAATTGAAAAAATAAGTTTCCTGGTGCTGACATTATGAAAATTCTTGCTTTTTCAGGTACTATTTGGCGACAGTACCAGGTGATCCGGGTCAGCAACATCTGTACCGAGTGTCGACCCTAGAGATGGTGTCAGTCCCCGAATGTCTCAGCTGTGGGGTTAAGAGTGATGCCGATGGTACATACTGTCTCTACAACGAAGCAGAACTCTCACCAGATAACAGTCACTACATACTCACTTGCGCTGGTCCTGGTGTACCCGATGTCTCAATATACAACAGTGTAAGCTATCTCTCTCACATTCTCGTTTTTCCCTGAATGTTGCATTACACTCGACCGGAATCGAAAATGTCGTTCATGCCACTTTATTACCTCATGCCATTCCCACCTCTGTGCGGTTCCACTCGAAAATGCACACACAGATGGAACTCAATTTTATGGGATTTTTGGATGTTTTTTTTTCTAGTCCACTTTATCGTTATTTTTGCAAATGGGAAAAAACTCATATTCGCTGGAGAAAATGTGGGTCAATTTTACCACGCTAACCCAGAATAACGAGAGATTTCCATCATTTTTTCATTATACAGAGAGCTGAAAGGAAAATTAAACTAGTATAACGACTCTCAATGTATAACTTTCGGGGATTATCAAGCTGTTCTTTCGATTGAGTCGGATGAATTATTATTTTCTACGTATTTTTTTTATTTTATGAGAAATTCTCCTGCTAAAGAAGTGAATTATCAGTGCACACTGAAAAAACAATTGTGTCGAGCAAATTTACTGACTGCCAGAAAATCCACACATTTCAAATGCAAATACTTATGTACATCTACTTGTAGCGAGTAAATTGACTTGGGAGGAGTAATTTTTTCTCAGTAGCTACTAAAACAGAACTTTTCAACTCCCCTTCTGACCACTTCTATATTTTTCTACTGCCTCTGGAGCATTTTAACAGGCAACTTGAGCGTTAATTCCCTCTGATAGTACTCTGATAGTACTTCATGTAGACTCAGAAAGTGACGATCACTGAGTACACGCAAGAAAGACAATAAGAGCCCAGCAACTTCCTCCATTTAATCGCATTAACCCGAATGGCATTCAGGCCATTTGCCTCCTGGAGGCAAAAGATGAAAAAGCAGTCTGAAAAAAAAATCCATAAAATTGAGAAAAATAAACTGGGGTACTCTGGTTTTCACATCTTTTCGCCCAAGTGAAAAATTTCACCCAAAGAGAAAAAAACGAGAGAGATTCGGCCGGAAGAGGTGTTCATTGCTCAGTCAGGATTTTCCATTTCCGATCGTTTACTCTAGCTTTTCCCCGCCAATGTGATTTTTCCTAATTAGTTCCGCTTTTCACCATTGAGATGACAGATTTACCTGCAAATTCTATGTTAATGGAGGAGTAAAGTAGCGGAGAAGTCATTGATCTTTGGGAGGGAAAACCAATTTGCTCATTTCGTTTGATATACATACCGAATAGCGCAAATTTCCTCTGAAATATGAGTTGAAATCGACTCAATGGACCGATAACTCCGCAATTTCACGCAATATTTGCAGAGTGTTGCAATCAAAGCAACATAAATGGCTGAGTGTAAAAACCGAATAAAATAATCATCGCATTATTGGACGCAATTGAATACGTGATTAAAGTACGCATCACCCAATCCTCCCTCTTGCGTTAAATTCAATGAGCTAGTAAATAAACAAAGCCTGTTGGTCAAGTACTCACTCGAACGTTGAAATGCGCATGAGGAACAACAAATAAAGTGAATGATTCGATACGAAAGTTATGAATGGCTTGTCCATGGAGCTGTAAGTGGACAAATATTACAGCACGTTTAATTGCTCCATTTATTTTAAGCTTTCCAAAACAAATCACGCCACAAAAACAATTAGTAAAAATTTTATAACATAATCAGCAATCTCAGAAAGAATTATCTCTCTCATCAAAATTAATATATTTTCGGTGAGAAAATAAAAATACCAATTTCATGAGAAATCAT
>NW_011887759.1:512884-532327 GCF_000806365.1 Fopius arisanus
CACGTGACACGTAAAATCCGATAAACTCGAATAAACAAACAGTATTCACCAATTGCTCAGACGAATATCCAATACCAATACAATACATTGATTGAAATACGAGATAAAAAACGAATGGAGTATTCGATAGGTCGTACTAATGGGTATGAATTAATGCATTAGAATTACGCATTAGAATCCGATCGGAGATTCAGGCGTTAGTTCGACTGCATATACATGCGCCCAAGTGACCACCGATTATTGGCCATTGATGATCCCCCTCGAGTGCAATCAATTCCCACTTTAACCAAACGCTTTAACTGCATTCCTCCCCTGACGTTAACAATTACCATTAATGTAATTATTCAGCCAAGTTTATGAAATTAACATCGACAAAACGGCGAAAGTAATTGAAAGATTTGTTGAGGAATTAATTATTAGAAACGCATGTTAATGAGTTAATTATTGTGATTTGCGTTGATTTGGCACTTGCCAAGGGGATTTAATCGCTATTAGATTGAGCATAGTCGGAAGAGCTTTCATATTCCAAAAAAATGTTATGATTATTATTATTATCAACATCAACATCACTATATTATAATCGGTAAAAAAAAATTGCTAGGACTTTCGATTTTAGAAGAGTTTGTAAGAATCTATATGCGTCTGCATTCAATTGTTAGAATGGTCTTTAATATTTATGACATTTTTTCTGAATTTTTGACATCATCAGGACCAGAAAATCAATAAAATCCACTGGTTGATTCATTGCACTTAACATTTAAATTCTGTGGGAAAAATCTCATGCCGATTTATATCGCGAATTCGTAGTGATATTTATCATCAAAAAGGGCTCGTCTGGCGTAACAAGTGTTACTCCAGCAAAAACATGTCACACAAAATTCAAATGTCCACGTTTATCTGTCAAGCGGCGGTTTTCCTCCTCTCAGTCGATTCCCAACCCTTCCCTCCACCCTCTTTTTTTTATTTAACCGGAAACGTGAGTAACGCTGCGTTTGCATTATCCACAAATCTATCGAAATCCCTCTTTACCTCTCAAGCCTCTACGTGCTACTCCGCTTGACGATCATTTGCACTTCGCCCGTACCAATAGTCGGTGTACAATTATCACGGGAATAATCAAAACCGTCAATCATTGTTAATTAATGCAAACGTTGAATTTGCAAGCTTTCCAACAGAATTTCGGTTATATTTTTACTCATCCGTGACGGTGAAATTTTAACGTTAATTAAAATTGTGAACTTGCTCTGCGATTTTTGTCAACGTGAAAGCCACGTGTTTCATTCTCTCGATTAATGGCTTCTTTAACTCATCATTTTTCCGTATTTACTCCTTAATTAATCCTGTTATTCTGAATTTCTCAGTTTTTTTAGTCCATCATGACATACATTTTGTGAATTTCAGAACTTGTCATTTTTTTAATTTATTCAAACAGAAAAGCAGCAAAATATTTTATTCTTCAATGACAAGGTTCACGAAAGAAAAAATTAAAATGACAATTTCTCAATTTCAGATGAACACGTCGAAAGTGGTGACGTGGGAGAACAACGCCGGAGTTGCTAAAGAGATAGCGAAAAAATCGCGACCTCTTGTAAAAAGATTCACAGTACCAGTGGGTGGTGGTTTTGAGGCGCAAGTTAGATTGTTGATACCACCAGGCGCCGACTTGACCGGTACCACCAAGTATCCAATGCTAGTTTACGTGTAAGTATTCCAACAGCAGTGATAAATCACCGGGGGTTGTTCACCGTGACCTGCCCACCAACTTTCGTGATGCATTCGATTTTCTCATCTCCTCTTATTTTCTTTTCACACACTTTTTCCCTCGTACCTCCAGACTTCTTTTTTTAACAACGCCCGTGCCAACTTACGCGAAAATGTCGCAGTGAAGTAGAAAAAGGGGATGACGAAGTTTGGAGTTTAAAAGGGAATCATTAAACGTGAACAATAATACGACGTGGAGAGGGGACGCCCGTTATTACGTATACACGATATTTCATCGAATAATGTAGCAACGATCGGAACAAGAACAAGTTTCCCGGCTCCGATGGGAGCACTTAGCTACCAACTTTCGCTCGCCTCGACATTTTTACTCGACTTTTTTTTTCTCATCGTCATGTTTTTTTTTTCTCGTTGGTTGCACATCGAGAGCTCCTCCAAAGCACCGTAGAATCCATTACATCATGACGATCAATCAGCTTTTAGAGCGCGACATCGGCCCGTATGTCCTCATGTATATGACAAGCGTTAACCTATCTTGGGGGAATGATGATGCGGATAAAGCCCGTGGGTGTACAGATGATAGCAATGATCGTAAACATGCTCGTACTCGTTGACGAAATGCGCTTTGTAGGGTATCTTCTATGAAGCTTGGAGTTATTAGAATGATTACTGGATGGGTTAACTAGTCGTCTGATTATTATTCTAATTGGAAATAAATTCGAGGGAATTATCACGAGGGAGCGAGTGAGGAAGACTTATCGATTTCCCACAATTTGACCGGAGACTCCAATTTTCGTTATCATTTCTCATTGACTCCTCTAAAAAGTTCTGTTACTAATTAGTCGATAAGAATTAATTCGTCAAATCAATTCGTCAAAGACTGGAATTTCCCTGGAAATTCTCGAGCCTTTTCAAAAAATTCGCTGGTCTTTTAAAAGATCGGCAGAAATGCCATAATAGCAGCGGGATATGACATTTTTTTCGAATAAGTAGATAGATGAACGTAAAAAGACTCCTTTTCAGTTAATGGAATTTTTTCTGCTGGATTCCCTCTGCCTTTTTAATAACACCACTTAGCCCTCAATCTCATCAAGAGCAATTTTCTCACTTTGCGGAAATAAAGCGCTGGGAAAAATGAGCAAATAAAGGGACAATAAATTTAATCGGACTCATCACAGTTATCTAGCTAATTACTCATTTTTTGAAAGGAGAAAAAAGTTTTGTGATTGTTTCATTGGAAATATATCTCGGCTCTCGGGAAATTGAGAATTAAGAAGAGGTCTGGCCAAATCTACTCCTCTACTACTTCCCGATTCACTATACAACTTTCGTTCAAGACCTGCATTATCCTAAGCCGGACAATCTGATAGGCTAGTTTCTTTTCGAATGCTGAACACGATTTTTTTTTTATTTTAATCTTTAGGATGAACTGGAGAATTACCATAATTTTCTTCACGAAAATTCTCCTTTATATTATCTGCTCTATTTTTTATCTCTTATCAAATAAAAATTTCGGTGAAAACGCGGACACCTGAGATTGTTAAAAGTTTTTATCTAAAAAAATTGGAATTACTTTCGGTCCAAAATGAGGTAGTACCACTTACGAGTCTCTTTTGAAATCTTGATAAATCCCAGCTCTCGCTTTCTCTCTTTCTCATATTGCTAAAAGGGAATCTTCAACTAGTTCCTTTCATCATGCTATTACTCGATTTCTTACTTCTTCATTCATGAGCGTTTTCTGTTTGCGGCTCAAACTATTGGAATATTTTATTCCTTCACCTTCACTTAGACGGAATTATATTTAGAAGAAGAAATTCTTTTTTTTCCATCCTCAATTCAAGAATTACATATTTGAAATAAGAATAGTATTGAATTCACTGGATATTTCAATAAAAGGGGCGATGTGAATTGACTACGTTGAACAGTTTTAAGGGAAAGCAAATGATACTGCAGGTAGATGTGGAACATCTGGAGAAAAATTTTTCTACATTGAAAGAAAATCAAGAAAACAAAGGGATGCGCACGTAACATGCGGCAAATGATATTCAAATTCACCGAGAAATGGAAAAAACTAAATGTGGAGAGGAAGATTAAAGTGGATAGCATGAAACGAAATTCCGCATCCAGTCAAACATGAATTGCTCAATGCTCAAACGTTCCTATAAATAATTTACAAAAAATATTCATACTTTCCAGAATTCATGGTTTAAATATGGAATCAAAACGGACGTCAATTGAATGAATATAGACTCCTCTGCCTCCAGCGAATTTCAAGACGCCAATTTTTTTATATGTTTATGACCTAAAAAGATCATTCTGGAAAATTTCCAGATCTTTATCTTTATTCCCTGATTTTTATCAATTCAAAAACTAAACTCTATGCGCTAATTTTGAGATAAAAATGATAAAGATGATGAAGGTGAGAATATGTTCAGAGTTTTCTCTTGGCGATCAAGGTGTTCTACAGTTTTAATGATGAAAATTTCACGGCTTAACAAAGTGTAATAGTAAATCTTAATAATGCGTAATTTGTAGTCGACACGATGGCCTGGAAAACTTTCACAATGTGTAAAAAGTTTTTGGTAACTCTCCAGGGGATGGGAAGGTCTTAAGACACTCAACAAGACAGCGAATGCGTAAATGTCGTCCCTTTTATCCTTTTCTAGACCTCTCTCCAGTCTGGTAACACTCCGGGAATTAAATACAACAGATCCGGCTGTTGCTTGCCGTTTCTCAACATCACCACAAACGAGGCTTGGGCCAGAAAAAAAGTTTTAAGCACTTTCCATGTCCTCTATTTACGTGGGAGGGAGGAAAATGGAATAAAATTTCTCTCCTCGCTGAGGCAAAATTTAATCGTAAAAATGAGGTTGCCGGTTATTTATATTTGCACTCTCAATGTTCGTAGAAAACAGAGAGGGTTGTTCTGGGGAGAGTTTTTAGGGGATGTATTGTTAACCTTCTCTCAGTACTTGTTGGTTCTTTAAATCCAATATCTTCCATTTATTCATTTGCCAAACTCATTCGATGGGATTAATTAGAAAAAATTTAATTCTATTAGTAACGCCATGTCAGGTCATGCATTTATTGAAATTTTTAATAATTAAAAATCGTTTCTGAGAACTGTTCATCATTTTAACCAAAACTGCTTTCATTCTAAAAAAATAATAATGACCAATTTTTTATTAAAAATTGAAGGGTTACAACAAATTGAATGATGTTTAGATACTTGTCTTGAAATTTATTTGAAACCGACAATTTTACTTCTCAAAGGGAGAAAAGTGTTTCTTGTAGAGGTAAAATTGAAATAAAATTTGCATTTGTTGATCGATTGTATCGTTATCTGCAGAGCACTTTGAACAATATTTGCTCGTAATAATCATAAAATAACAAACTAGAGAAGTGGCTAGAAGCCGGATAGCTCAGTTTTTCACTTAAAATTCCTTAGTATTCACATCGAGAATAATCCCAATTTCCCTCTTACACATCCAAGTGGCAGCCGACAATTTCCTGTGCACGCAAAAAAAAAATTACTCCCTAAACAGAAAGAAAAAAAATGTTTGAATGAAACAATCGATAAATAATTCTCGCAATAATTATGACCCGATATTTACTGAATACACATTACAGGATGATTAGGGAATTAGGATTTGACAGTTTGTTGCAATAATCCGTAGGTTAATGATATAATCCAGATATGGATGTTGTATAACCAATAGAGCAAGGAAGACTCATCAATTCACTGACCTTTGATCTCATCGGTCTATTATGATAGGGGTATGCAATCGGGGGATATCAAGAGGCTTTGTAAAGCATACCCTGCCACAATCATCCCTCGGGTCAATCGATAAATGACGGGACATATGCCCAGACAATCTCGTAAAGCATCGAATATCGTGATTTAACCGCGGGCTAAATGCCATTTCAGACCTGATTTGGGACTCCAAGAATGCGTTAATAAATATTTCATGAAAACAATGGTACTCTCACGCCTAACCTCGGGTCATTCATCATTCAGTGAATGGGGGAAGAGACTGTCTACACCAGTTTATGGGGGATAAACCCCATTTCTCTGGTCAACGGAAATTAAATGGGGATCATACGAGGTGTTGATCCCACTTTTATGGACATTATATTGCAACAAGGAAAAAACTACATCCGCTCTGCATCTCTTGTACAACAATATTTTATCATTAGTTTTTTTTTTTCTCTCTAGATCAAACAAGGGAGTTGGAACGCTATAAATTTATGACATCATTACGTTGCTCGAGCTTTTTTTTAATCCCATGGAAAATATGGGAGTTATTCTCGGGAGAGTGACATTGAGTCGGATTTAGGGGCAAAATGCATATGGAAATTCCAGTTTTTGGTTGAATTTAAGGAAATTCACGAGTTTTCTCTGCGAGTGACGTGGAAGCTTCATAATTTGACAGAATTCTTCATTTTGCTGTGAATTTTCGTTATTTTTAACTACTTTATGGAATAACGAAATTCTAAAAGCGGTAATTGTATTATATTTCAGCTCATTTAAAGGGAAAAATCATGAAATACGTGATTTTCAATTACGCCTTGTTCTAGAATTTCACTGAAAGTTGAATACTACCATTAATTTTTTTCTGTGTTAATCGACTCCACTGGAACTACTGCCATTTTAATGAATAAAAAATGAGTACGGTCTATTTAATATTTATTAAAATGTCGGGTTTAACGTGATTACGGGAAACATCTCGGGCATTTGAAATTTCTCATAAAAATATTCCATTCATCATTCATGATTCACTCGTCCTGTTTCGAATGATGATTTCCCCACAGATCCCCATTCTTCTGCTTCACAACCTCATCTCATCGGCAACTTCCTAATGGTTTGGAGTCACGCAAAAAGACATGCCCAGTGACTGCTCGAGGATTTCTCACATGAAAAATGAATAGGCTCTAGGTGACGAGATTTGATCGCCATCAATCGATCGCTCTTTGAAACTTTAACGCACGAAGGGTTAACACCTCTCGGTGAAGACGTCCATGAATAATCTTGGACACGTGTCTGAAAAAAAAAGGATTCTCGGTGAGGAGAGAGATCTCCTGGTGGACGGATGTGTCCCAGAGCGGTGAAAATCCCCTCGGTATATCCCTCCGTGGCTCACTTTTCCTATCACGTAGCTCCACCCTGAGCACTACCCACCAGAGGATGCAAATGTTCTCGTAATCATAAATTTCATATTTTTTTTCTCTTCATTCCATATTGACAATGCTAGGATGAAGATTGGAGAATGATAAGATCGAGAAATTTATGCCGTTGGCATGAATGAAATCGGAAAAAATTTCGGAAAGAACCGAAAAAGAGAAATTTATATTAATAATTATAATAAATTTTTCAGCAACCGTAAATTTGCATCAAATTTACCCCCAGTTTTTCAATAAAAATCACATAATTGCTTTGAAGATTCAATGAAAAAAAAGATAATCAAGAAATTCGATCAAATTCAATTTTGCTCACAGATATTACGAATATATTACTGATTATAAACAATATAAACAATACTGCTATTGTATAATTCCCATTTCGATCCGGAATTCCATTAAATTCTCTCTTCAATTCACTTCCCTCTAAAAAATTCGTTATAATTCCCTCAAAATTCCCAATTAAAACCTTCACCGGAATTTCCACCATTTCATAAAAATTTCTTTTTGTTTATTTCAGATATGGTGGACCTGACACCTACCAAGTAACGGAAAAATTCCACATAGACTGGGGCACGTATCTCGTAACTAACAAAGACATTATTTACGCTGCGATCGACGGCCGTGGATCCGGATTAAAAGGCAGTGCAATGCTATTTGCCGGATACAGAAATTTAGGAACAGTGGAAATTTACGACCAGATAAACGTCACGAGGTAAGCTCTATTTTTTATTCTCGATTCCCCCCACTTTGTCCACTGGTGTTTTTATTTTGCTTCGTAGGTAGGGAATAATCAGCGACATGTATCCCCGAAAAGTTTTCTTTCCCTCGGTACTGGGAGCGTTAGTTCAAACGAAAAAAAAAGAGTATATACCGTATATAAATAAGAGGAGCAGAAAAAGAAAGCAAAAACAAGGAGAACACAAATGTGAAACGGCGACGACGTAATCCTCTGATAACCCAACTATGGCTACTAACTCCCGGTGTCTAATCCGGACTTCCAGAACCGTTAAATTAACTCCTTCTTCTGAACCCACCCTCGTCCGACGACTCCTGGAACTGCCTAAAATAACGTTAACGTTTATTCCTTTGATTATTTTCTTTTTTCCCTTTTCCATCACTAACTTGGGGCAAATTAATCGCTCCACTTTTCTTCTAGCTCTTCACACTTTTTTCCTCATTCCACATTTTTTTTTGTTTCCTTTCGACCACCTGCATTTCCGGAGGTCCGAGGATCCATTAATTAACTTCCTCTTCTTCCTCTCTGAAACGTCTCCTCCCTGCTGGGTTTCAATAGAAAAAAAGTCTCGAGAGTCGGAATTATTTCGCAAACTTGAGAGATAAGCTCGATTTAATCGTGAATTTTTTTTCTTTTCCCTGAAATACGTGGGAAGGTTAATTATCCGGAAAATTCTGTCATTCGCCTTGATCCCTTGATTGGCTATAATTTTAGATTGATATAGCGAGGACAATATGGCATATCGCATCAGCCGGTCCCTTCATCTCTGTTCCTCATCCTCATCCTGGGGATTTGCCTCTGGTAATTCATCCCGCGGTGACGCTCGGGTTAATCGTCAGACGGCCTCAACGCAGGTTGTGGTAAACGAATTATGGAGAGTTGAGCGGTCTCATATATACTCGGCAAATGCCCAAACAAATTTCATCTCTCGACAATATCCTAGCTCATATGACAATTAACATTTTACATCCCATGATAAATGCACATTTCTCATTATTCTAGGGAGGGGTACAGCGAGTTGATGAAATTCTGGTTGAATGAATTTTGGGGAGGGCTGCAGTTCCCTTTTGAAAAAAAGCATCTATCGTTTTTTGTATTTTTTCCGCGTATAGCTAAGCTATGCATATCATACTATATATATAAGAAAAAAATACGTTTGATTTTTCCTCCGAGTGGGAAATAAAACTGAAATCCACTGCTCTTCCCCGATTATTTTTCCATAGTTTTCATTATTTAGAAATTATTTTTTATTAGAATCAGTGAATTGTTATTGAAGTTTTAGGATACACTGATTGTTTTCTTTTTTAAATGAATGAATGAGAATTACGAAACAACCTGATAAAAATATAACATTCAGTTTTAATTAGTGAGATGTCGTATTCTGAGCCCTTTAACAAGTAATGGAATTGAGCTTAGTATTTTAGATAGTATCAACGTCTGTCGAGAGTGAGAGCCAACATGTCAATGTCTTAGCGGAATCTATTTGTCACATGCCTGAAAGCATGGAAACCAACTGGCGTGTAGTTGTTGGACAGTTGACTAACGAACTTACTTGTTTGAGTGTGGTAATTCCCCGAGTGGATAATGACCTGACGATACATGTGTTAATCATTTCATTCAGCATATTCACTGCAGTTTTCCTTTAAATTTTCCACGAACAATTCCTGAAGTCAATAACGAAGTGGCAAACTAGAATTTTCAATTTTCATTTTTTAATCAATTTCTAACCAGTACCTCGAAATTAAAACACACAGCGAATTTTTTGCATGAATATTTTTTTAAAAACCTAGAAAACTTGTCTTTCAAAATATTATCCTTTTTTCAATTTCAATTTATTTCGTAGAATCCCGTTAAAGTCGAACTTTTCCTTAATTTCTTCTTTTGATTATTCGATTTTTTTGGCACTGACTGGGAATGCGACTGGGACGACCACGTGGTAGGGGTAGTTGCATATAGTGGGATTCCCCGAATTCGCTTACCCTACAGCCCCATGCACGCCACTATAACATGAGTCTATTACAACCGGCTAAAAACTGGCCTCGAAAAAAAAAAAAAAAATCACTTACCCTAGTTTACTTCACAATGCAATTATTGGTATATTAACTTCGTATTCATTTATCCATTTAGTTCGACATTTTTGTATCGATTTATTGAGTATCAATGGAATTCTGTTTGGTGTAGATATTTTTGCGGGAACCCTCGAAGTTGAAACGAAATGAAAATTTTGTACGTGAAGAACAATTTGCGGGCGAAATCAAATTTGATACACAGGGCTATTACTTTATTTATTATATAATCAGCATGGCAGATTCTGTAATGGATTATTATTTCAATCACAATCCGGCCATCATCGCTGTTTGTATTCTCGGGTTAATGGAAATAAAATACGGATCCGCGATGTTAAATTTTCACATAAAGAGCTTTTCTGTAAAGCTTTTATCGCTACACATTGGTCAATATTTTAATATCTTCAGGGCAGAATTTCCGTTCCAAATGTAGTGATGTTTTTCTGAGAGGGGAGAGAGCTTCACTCGTATTTGCTGGGTGCCTCTAAAAAATCGAGGTACGTTGTAAATTTGAATCCTAAGCTATGGAAATGGGAGATCTGAGCTGAGAGCTGGCTATAGGTTGGATTGTAAAGATTTTTATTTCAATCATCTGGATTCTCCATCAGCATAAGAAAATACTCTCGAATTTTATCTGTGAGACACGAGGTCATTTTTGATTGATTCGCGTTCACCAGCACTGGACAGTGAATCCAACAAAAATTTTTTGATCAGAGAAAACCTGTATGAAGAAAAATGCCAAAAAAAAATCGACATTATAATGCTATTATCTTGTGATTAAAGGCAGATAGCGATATTTGTACAGAACATTTTTTGTAGGGAAAAATGGGAGCTACAAAAAAGGGATATATGAAAATTTTATAGTTATCCTTCAAATTTAAGATATTTGCAAAAAACTGCTGTCGAAAAAATGTAATTGGAAAATGAAATGCCGGATAGGGGAGAAATAACATTCGCACAAGTTATAGTCGACATGCATTCTCGAAATACACGAATGACTTTCATCTTGAACATCCGCTCATGTTACGTGAAGGGGTTGAAAGTGTAAGGGGATGAAAGGGGTTAAATTGGAAACCAACGGTCGTGTGAGTCACTATTGCCTTTATCGCACATACAATTCTGATAGAGGATTTTCCTGTTGTGAGGAGAGAAAATAGGCTGAACGGGGTACACGATTGGGGGCTAAAGGGTGGTTACCCTAATTCACTCAGATTACGAGGGCGAGTAAAGTAGTCGGGTGGATATTGGAGAGGAGTAAAACCTTCGCCTTGACAATTTTCCACAGGATTTTCAGGAGTCAGTCTTTATCTCTTCACGTCTACTTCTTTTTAGGAGGATAATTTTTTTATCGCCGCTGACTCTGGTATCTTTTTGAGGCTCTCAGAGATACTGTTAAATGGCAAAAAATTAGCTCCACTTTTCCTCGATTTATAATTAATTGGGGATCAGGTCTTTTGAGTTTTAAACGGATGAAAACGTCAAGTCGATTTGAATTTCTTGATTGGCGCGGTATCAAACATTAATCATTGTAATTTCAGGGGCCTTCATCGAGATTCCAATTTTTTTTATCATTAATTTTAAAAACTACTATTATTCAATAATTTTTTTTTTCCTTTAATCAGACTAAATTTTGCTGTTAATTCCGTCCATGGTAATGGAACATTATGATAGTGTCAGAGTTCCGTTAATTACAAGTTGTGGGTTCAATAATTTTTTGCACATTTTGCAATTCTGAAATGTGGGGTTTATCGCTCCGCAATTCGTTGTCAAAACCCATCAACGATAAAGAATGTGTGGTAACTCTATAAACGCAAGATACGCAGTTTTTTGAAAATATGTGAAGTACTCAACTATTTTATATTCGATAAAAGATGAATTATTCTCCAATTAATGGGTCTAGTGGTTTCGATGTCAATGGTGGAGTTTATTGATGCGATACACGGCTAACATCGTAAAGTCCCGAAGTAATTGAACGAAAATTGCCGCTCGAGGTTATTTACCTGAAGCGAAATGACTGTTACGGTTTCATCTTTCTTCTAAAAGCCCTTATAGATCAGCGAACTATGAGCCCCAATTTTGTGAAGTGGAAAAACTTTAAATTTATTAATTGGAGTGAACCAATAGTTCCGAGTCCCTTTTTTATTTTACGAGATAGCTTGATTCTATATATCCTGAATATCGATTCTGCACGAGAGTAGATCCAACGATTAGGTCATCGGTGACGTCTCCATGAATTACGTACCTGGGGTGCGCTGAGTTGGCCATCAACGTCAACTGCCATTGGCGAGGATTGGAAGGATTTCGATAGGGCCCTGGGAATTCAGTGGGGAGTGAATACATGTGGGGAACAGTGTCAAGAGAAATTCCCTCTCGACCTGCTGTCCCTCATTTTGTATACGCAGCAATCGTCATGAGATTAGAACTGTATCGTAAGGAAAATAGTACAGGCGGAGACAAGACAACGCAGTAGTGGGAACTATTCCGCAATCACTTGGACAGCGTCCAATTTTATCCGACTGACTTTTTACATGGCGAACGCGACGCGCCAGCAAAACACTCTCCATCCGGTCCTCCTCAATCCTCACAATTCACCCCCATCGACCTCCTCTATCCCCTCGATCCCCATCACCACCCACTCAACCACCCACTGAGTTTGTGTGCACTCGTTCCTCTACTCTAGACTCTGTACAGCATTTGCTCCCCTGGCCCATCGGCGAACCTGAAAATACGTACACAGAATCTAAAAGTGGCTTTCGAATTTTTCGCCCACATGTCGATCCTCTCGTCCCCCTAACTGAATTATTTACTCAACTTTTTTCCTCTAATACGAGTTTAAAAAATTATATAGACCACATGATTACGCTTTATTTTAATTATTTCGTGTTCTATTGCAGATTTTATTGTTTTTTTTTTTAAGGCGAGGGAATTTTCACTATTTTAATGCGTAATATTTGGTGTCGGGAGTTAGTCACTCGGGAAAAAATATCCTGACGAAATCCCCCCCGAAAATCTTCTAAACAACGAAATCATTTCGCTCTTCCATAATTTTAAATCGTGTAATCACCCGAGCGCAATATATCTGTGAAGAGTTTTGTTTGCATTCGTCTCTGTGACCCTCTGATGTAAACCCAAACCCCAGAGTAGCTCCGCCATTACTCAAGAGGTACTCCAGGAAATCTTTCCACAAATGTCCGTGAAATCCACCCTTCACCCCCAATATCTATATTTGCCAAGAAAATAATGTGAAACACCGATAGGAAAGTTTATGGTTAAAAATATCTTATTCCTCTAGCCGTAACAGTGGTATACTCGACGATCCTTGAGGGATCATAAAAAGGGATACGGAAAATTGAAATTCAGACTGAAAGGGTCAGAAGGGAATGGACGATGGAGCAATGGGAAAAAACTCACTGTGAGGATAAAAAAAAAACTAAAAGAAATGTTTCAGAACTGGGAATTCACGCTGAATCGTGACCAAAATAAATTGTCAGTCCTTTGACGACGTCTATTCTACCACCCACTCACCCCATCGTATATACGGAGATAGGAGAAATATTCGGTTGAAAAGTATTGCAACCCCCCACCCGTTCACCAGTGAAATGGGTATATCAGCAGTGACATAAGACGGGAGTTTTATGATTTGTGCAAGTTTTTCTTTATAGGTTTCAAATGTCAGTCCTTTAAATCGTGGGGTGAATTTTGCGGATGACGAACCATTTATTTTTTTATTTTTCTTATCTCTTTTCCAGACATTTGCAGGAGAATTTCTCCTTCATCGACAAAACGAGAACAGCGATATGGGGATGGAGTTATGGGGGATATGCTGCTGGTATGAGTCTGGCAATGGACCGAGATGCTGTATTCAAATGTGGAATGTCCGTCGCCCCAGTGACCGATTGGGCACTTTATGGTAAGGATATACTCGTATATTCTCAGGGTTAAAGGGTAACTCCCTCTATTCACCTAGATAATCACGGAGAGAAATTTATTGAAATAATTTTTGCGCCAAGCAGTCTTCATTTTTATTTTTAGCAGATGACTTATAAATTAATAGAGAATATATTAATACTGATTTATAGAATATGATGTCATTAAATCATGACTTGCAGCAATCAGAACCCCGTGAAAGCTCTTCATATGACATTTTGACTATTTTCATTCCACCTAGAAAAATATTCTCAAAGCTAGACACACATGCCTGATGGAAAAATTTTACTTTACCTCCGACTGTCTTTCAACTTTTAGTATTACTCAGCACCGAGACTTTGAGGATATTTACATAAAGCAGGGGGCGTAAATCGGGAGTCTCAAGTCATCTTTTATGGAAAAGCTCACGAGTTGTGGGAAAACAGATCCGGTCACGTGGAAAGAATTGAGAAACTATTCAACTTTGCTTTCAGATGTCGGTTAACAATTCAGACACTTTCCACTGGGAATTACTCAAATCCCTAGTTCGTGTAATTATGAGTGGAATTGACACTCAATATTCCGCTTTAAATAGCATTTATTATGCTGATTCATTTGCATCAATCCGCAATACGATTACAGTGTCACGGTTAGTTGGAAATTGCTTTTTCGATGAACAAGGTAACAGAGGTAATTAACTGTCGTTCAGTTTCCAATGAGGGAAAATAAATTGTTGGATAAATTGTTATAAAAGTTGGGGATCACTAGCGGATTAAATTCGAAACTGTCCAAGCAAACTTTGGAGCTATTTCGCAATCATTGAGGGTTGAAATTGTGGCTGAAAATGGGATTGGATCGTGCGAAATGTTTTCGAAGATATTTCATTCACGTAGTCATCGTAATTCCATTTTCGAAAGAATTTCAATGAGTTTTCATGAGATAAAAGACGAGATTCTGTCGGGATTGAAAGACTTTTTTTTAGTTAGTTTTTCGGTGGACGATGACCATGATATAGGAAAATTTAGGATTAAATTTGTGTCGCGGGCATCACTCGAATGGTTATACAAAGATAATAAAAAAAAAAGGAAAAACTAGTGAAGAGTGCTAAATTGCGATATCGATTGAAAAGAATTTACCAAGTGTTACAAAAAAAAATACGCAGCTCATAATTGGGTCTAGCTGTCACTCAATCGTATTTTTTATTATTATTTTTTAAACTCGGCAGATCCCTTTCGATCATTATCGTGATTTAGCGCTCTCCACTGCTTTTTCCTCTGTTTTTCATTATCTTTTTATAACCATTCGAGTGGTGCCTTTGAACGCAAATTTGATCCCGAATTTTGATACATTTTAGGCAAACCAGATAAAATTGAAACAAAAAATAACGTTTGATAGATAGTTCATGCGGCCCTTAATATAAATTCCATATCAATAAAAAATAATAATCCCAACTTCCCTGAAAAAGAGATTGCGTTCGTGACTTCATTAAATTCTTTATCATTGAAATTCCTTAATGGTTTGACTGTAAATATATAATCTACCCGAAATACAAATCTCCTTCCCAAAAATAGCCAGCAATTGGTAAACGATGCTCCTATTTTTCTCCTCGCAGATTCCATTTACACCGAGCGGTTTATGGGCCTACCAAAAGTCTCCGACAATCTACATGGTTACGAGCAGGGCCAACTTTTGAACAAAGTAGATAACATTAAATCCAATAGCTACTACCTTATTCACGGAACCTTTGACGACAATGTGCACTATCAGCAGTCTCTCCTACTTGCCAAAGTCCTCGAGCAAAAGGATATACTCTTTAGACAACAGGTATGGCATACTAAATCTATTCCATTCCATTCAAATTTTTTTTATCGATTTTTAACCATTTTCCTGTGGAGATATATTTTTCAAATTGATAACAACATGGCAATTTATAAAATTGGTTTCAGTATTTTCACAATCAAATTTTAAAGAAATTTTATCCTGCATCGTAAATCAGATAACGAATTGTTTGAATTTTTCAAATAATTTACTAATCATCTCTGAAAATCTTCAGTTGAATGAAATTTACTTTCTTGCAGACGTACACGGATGAGGACCACGGAATCGCTCAATCACGATCGCACCTCTATCACTCAATGGAGAATTTCCTTGACGACTGTTTAATAAAATTATGATCACGAGATATTTTTCAACGATAAAAATATTGAGAGTACATTCAGCCTCAGACTTGTCTGTAAATAAATGGGAATAACGACGATCCTGTACAAAGTTTATGTACGATATTGTAATATGAGTGTTCATGTAAATATCAATCCAGAGATTAGGGGAATACGATGATTGTCAAGATTTTTAATTACAAATAGATCGTTTTTTCAAGAGTGATTATAAAGTTTTATGGAAAGATATGGAGAACAATTTTTTAATGAATAAAAATTATTACAAAGAATATGAATCAAATTTGTTATCAATAAAAAAGAGCTTAATGATGTTAATAGGTCAGTGACCTCATTTTATCTTGTCAAATTGTCGTGAAATATTCGAGGGGAATGCATTTATGTACTTACAGATGATTTTGGGATAGACACACTCAAACACTCGTTTTAATCATTCTGATGGGGATATTTTTGTCGCTTCGAGATGAATTTTTTTATTATAAAATTATTCATATATCGTTTCGAGTTATGATAATTGAGAATTTCATATTAATTGTTTTTTTCTTTCGTCGCGAAAGTTAAATGGAATAAGGAAATGTATGAAATATTTCAAATTAATGAGTATCTAACAATTTTTCAACTGAAGAATAAATCCTCATTTCCTTATTGTATTTAACATGTGGTATTTGAAATCTTTAAGATAGCATATCTATCACCTTAAGATTGTTAAGATTTACAAGTTCAAGGTACTAATGTTCTTTATAATAACGAACACAATAGTGTAAATACTTCAGGACTATCATAGTTTTATCGTAAATAATAAAGAGAATTTTTAATCACAAGGACCACCAACAAAATTAACTTTTTTTTTCAAACAACGGCTGAACAGACGTGGATTATAACAAATTTAATATGTAAAATTTGAATGATGATGAATAATGTACTGATTTATCTCTGATACGTGTGTATATAGAGCAAAAATTTTCAAAATCTCAAACTTAGACGGAGGAAATTGCTGTTTATAAAACGAAAATCGAAGATATGAGGAGGCGAGAACAATTTTAGAATCCTGACAAAGCTTGTACACCCATTATTCATTATTTGTTGAGTGTAAAAAAAATATAAAGCTCTATGTTTTATTAAAAAATTAGTTTATTCATTATTACCTTTACAATTCACAAAAATCTTGACAGGTGGTGTTACGGAACGATAGAGTTCAGGAGTTTTCGGTTTCTTTGAATCTGAAAAAAAAAAACAAAAAATTCATATACAGTTATGTTTTGAATCTCATTCAATATGAAATTATGTTGATACTAAATTATTTTAGCTCAATTATGGAAATTCAAGATCCTTGAAATAATTACAATAATTCCACGTGCAGAATGCAATCCATTTGGGTTTATTATTGTAGGAAATTAAAAAGTAAATTTTCTGAGAAATTGTAGAACACTCACTTGCACTTGGTGCATGTATAGAATACCGTCTGTCCCTCATCAGCTGATCTCAACTGCAACGTGGCATAACTCATTTTATCGTTACCACATTGGGGGCATTTTCTATCAACAACTGGACCCTCAGCCTCTTCTTCTTTCTCCTCTTCTTCTTTAACCTTCGTATCCTCATAAGCATCGAGGGCAGTCATGGTGATGGTGTAAGTCATAGCCATATCTCCAAATACTTTAAGAAAAAACGTGATTATTTTTTTTAAAAGGGAATTATTACTATTGTTTTTTTTCATTGGAATTGAACCATGTGCAGCGCAGAATGATCCTCACCCTCAGGCCCCCAACTTCTTCCACACGCATAGCATTTGACAGCCCCTCTGTCTCCAAGAAGTGGCAAAATAGATCCGCAATCTGAGCAAAATCCAGCAGGACTATTGAAACATACTCTCTCTCCATCGAGTGCCATGTTCTGATGTAAGTACTGAGAGTAATCAACGAAATTATCAGCGCTTCAAGTTTCACTCATACACATTCGCTGCTACCGCTGCTACATAATATGGGCTCGGCCATATTGTATCACGTGGTATTTTCTTGATCGCAGGAACGGAACCACGCATGCGCATGGGACGAACTATCGGATCCATTTAAAATGAGTGGAAATAAAAAAATGAGGAAATATTACAATTACGTTACATTATTTATTGCGCAACATACGACACATGAAATTGTAATTAGTATATTTTCATAGCATTTATCGTGCTACCTATATTAAGTACCGACGTACAACACGCCAGATGCTAAATTCTGGGCTGTTAGCGCATTGCTCTCCCACACATTGAACAATATTCTCAGTCTTTTGCGTGTTACGTCCTTCTCGAAATTCAGGCACGTTCGCAGCGGGAACCAAATTTTATTTACGACTTTTTTCATCTTGAAGAAACAACAAAAAATGTCAGTTTATCGCATAGAAAATTATAAGAAATTTCTACCAAAAAATTCACCGATACAATCCTCCTAGTCTTTGAAATGAAAATAGCAGTTAATATGAATAATTGCTCACCGGTTTAACAGGACATCCTTCTGGTATCGCAAGCATTTGCCGGAATAAATTTAAGAAGCCACAATTATCAGTGATTGGTTCACAAAGAGACTGCGACTCGTGATACAAATCCTCATAACGAAAGAATCCAAAAGTTTGTACTGTAGTATCGACCTGCGTGAAACAAATACGACTATTGTACTACATGCACAAATGTTTCTATTTATTATTTATTCCTTTTCATTGAGCTCTGAAGCCGAACCCTTTACACTGGTAAAAAGAAGGCCTTTCTCAATATTATTCTTAAATGATTTTTTGGTTTCTCAAAATCAGTTTGATCCGTTACAAGTTGGTATTATAGGATTACTTACATGGATTTCAGTGTCTTCCGTTATGTTTTTCAAAAATTCAATCCCAAGGTACCATCTATTAAGGGGTGAAAGATAAAAGCCAGACCACCAGGAGTTGGGTGGAATTTTACCATTCACAAGGTTAACGGTCACATCACTAAGTCTATAGGGTCTCTGAAACGAATAATCTTACATTGAATATCTTCCTGACTTACTGCAAAATATTTCCGTGTATTGCATCTACAGATTAGTGAAATTAATGGAGTTTACTGTGGCTTCATTTAAACGAGAGTTCCAAATTCTTTTAAGAAAATGTGCCATTCAGATTTTTCGCACGAAAATTATGTGTGCAAATTAGCGTTTGTGTCGACTGACAGAGGTAAAAAGTAACTAAATGAAAATTATTACAACATACCGAGTACTCGGCCAACGCAAAGTGCGCCACATATAGTACAAAGTAAAAACAAGTAACGAATTTCATTATTATAGCAGAATCCAAGACGAATGAATTGATGAGCACGATACTACGTTATATATATAGTCAAGTTCCAGCTAGAAACGTAGATGTAGGTGTACAAAACTGATAGTATCTATTACTCAATAAGATTTAAAACAAAAAACACCTGATAAGTTAGACAACCTTCGGACTAGTTCAATACACTTTTGGTCAAAGTATGTCGAAATTCGGCGAGTAATGTGCGACGCATAATTCGTACCATTATCAATTTTTCCATGAGAAATACTTTGGACTGCTTCTCTATTTACACAGATTGAATTCTACACGTGCTTACACGACCTTCCTATTTTATGATCAAACGTTGTACAAAATATGAATAACTGATTGAATA